>NW_006783036.1:2440940-2448288 GCF_000442215.2 Lipotes vexillifer | reverse complement strand
CCCTGCCCTTAGGGCCCAGCCCAGGAGCTGCTTCCCTCCAGTCAGACTGTCAGCAGTGGAGGGGCTCCTATCTCTGGCATCCGACTTCTGCTGAGCACCCGCTTCCTTGCCCACTGTCCCTTTTCTCCTTGCTCCAAAGTCAGGACTTCCTTTTGTTTTGCATCATACTATATATTACACTTTTCAAGGCTCTTTCGTGTATATGTCCTCTTATTTCATCCTCCAGACAGTACCATGAGGTTGGTAGAACAGATTCTCATCCCCATTTTAACTGAGGTGAGGCAGGGAGAGTGTCCACATGGCATGAATCTTCATTCCTTTGCCAGGGCTCCCAGGGTCACTTGTGCCACTCAGGTCCAGACTGCCAAATGCTCAAGTTTTGAGCCTGTCATTTTGAGGTCCTCTTTTTTTTTTTTTTTTTTTGCGGTACGCGGGCCTCTCACTGTTGTGGCCTCTCCTGTTGTGGAGCACAGGCTCCGGACGTGCAGGCTCAGCGGCCATGGCTCACGGGCCCAGCCACTCCACGGCACGTGGGACCTTCCCGAACCGGGGCACGAACCCGTGTCCCCTGCATCGGCAGGCAGACTCTCAACCACTGTGCCACCAGGGAAGCCCTTGAGGTCCTCTTTTTTTTACACTGTATTTGTTATCTGAAAAATCTAGAATTCTCAGTGCAGTGTCACAGGCCTCTTTGGAAGAAAGAAATCTTCAGAACCTAACCCTGGGGATGGTCCGTAGAGAACCAGAGCTGTGAACCCAGGAACTGCACACAGGGCCAAAGTGGGTGTTTTAAAGGATGTGTTCAGTTGTCTCCACCTGTGATTTTCAAATGACAGTGGGAGGGGTTGGGTTTCCTTTATTTCAACAATAACAGCCCAGCATTTTGGATTGCACAGAAGGTTTCTCATGAAGAGAAGATCCTGCTTTAAAAGGGGTGAGGCACTTTGAAAAATCACATTTAGCCCAAGTCAGGAGTCAGAATTTGGAGTGTGTGTGGTGTGTTTCCTCCCCCATCCCCTTTATGGTAAAACCGACCTGTGTTCCAAATCCAGCCCTTCCACTTACTAGGTAGGTATGGTGACCTCGGCTGAGTTATTTAACTTCCCTAAACTTGTTTTCTCATCTGTAAAATGGGGAAAATACTATCTATTTTGAAGGATCATTGTAAGGACTAAAGATGATGCATGTATCAGACTTGGGGTGCGGGCTTGACGAGTGAGAGTTACTTGGAAGCTGATGCAGAAGAGAGAGTGTGACCCAGTACAGGAGTCACTGCCTGTGTACAACTGGCCATAGTAGTGGTTCTCAGCCTGGGTAGGTGTCAGAATCACCTGGAAGACTGCTTTAACTACAGCTTGCTGGGTCCACCCTGCCTGCCCCCTGTAGTTTGATTCATTTGGTGTGGTGTGGGCCTTGAGAATTTGCATCTCTTGAGTTTCCAGGTGATGCTGCTGCTGCTACCGCTGGTCTGGGGACCACGCTTTGGGAATGCCTGGGCTGCAGGTGAACTCACCGATGAGCATTTACGTGCTGTAGCTGTATTTGAAAGCCGAGCTTTTATGTGGTTAAAGTTAACTTTGTTAGAAAGTGCTCGGAATGCATTTCACAAATACTGAATTTGGTATCTCAAGGATTTTTCCTCCTGAAGTCCAGGAGTCTTTGTTAAATATACTTGAAGAAGAATAAGTTTCGAGAGTAACAGTTATAAACATATTATGGATATAGTCAAGCAATATCAGATTGGCTGAGGTATGTGAAAGTGCTTTTATAAAATGCTACAAACCGCAAAGATATTTTAATACTTTTTATTTTTAAGATTGCACATCATAATGGAGTATAAAATCGTGTAACTTAGATTTCTCATCTCAATGTGCTGTTTACCGTGTGTATTTTTCTCTTTCTCCTCCAGGCTGCTGACTTGAGTAAACCAATAGATAAAAGGATATACAAAGGAACACAGCCTACTTGTCATGACTTCAACCACCTAACAGCCACAGCAGAAAGTGTCTCTCTCCTAGTGGGCTTTTCCGCAGGCCAAGTCCAGCTTATAGACCCAATCAAAAAAGAAACTAGCAAACTATTTAATGAGGAAGTAAGTAGCATCCTGTCTTAGCTGTTAAGAATCCCTTTAAGAATGTATACGTTCTTACCGAGGGTAGTGGGCCTTATTTTACACTGTGAGCGAAGCCCGTTTTCCATTCTCAGATGTCCTACCTAGTATTACCCAAGTTTAAATGTGGTGCGTTACCTTGTTGACTTTTACCTGTTCTTCCTTGGGCTGACTGTTCTGTGCATTTTTTATGGAGATGCTCAGGTGTCTATAGCAGGTGCTTTAAAAATTTTTTTATAATGGAGATAGGGATGAGACTTGTAGCTTGATATTTATAATTTAAATAAGAAAATAAAGAATTTATTCACATCACCAGAAAATTTCATGCAGATCAAAGAACTTGATAATATTTCCTTAGGTTGCTTAAATTGTAGCTAAAATTTGGTGTGTATGTTTGACAGGCATTTGAGAATTTGTTCTCTTGCTCTTGTAAATGTTTGCTATTAAATCACCTTTGACATGGTTAGAAATCCTGGCACTTAAAATTGGATCCTATGACATAGCTTTTGCCAGTGTTGTAGCATGTGCTGGGGTTTCTAGTGTCTTCAGTTTCATTCTGGCAGGAGCCTGAGATATCTGAGCTGTCCATTCAGGAACATGTCAACCATTAAACATAGTAGATGTAAGTTGCCAAATAGATTATATTTTTATAAGCGATTGAAGTGGCTTTTCAGCCCCAAGTATTGCCATTACATATTTGACGTACTTCCTCCTCTGTGTCTGTATGACTTTCCTAGTAAATGGAAAAGATGAGGCAGTCTTGCTGAGTTAGAAGCCCTGGGTTGCAGTCTACTTGTGACCTCAGCCCTGATGTGACAAGGGCCAGGTCTCATGGATCCCTCTCAGGAAGGGCAAGTGGTTTTGATTGTTGCATGGTTTTTAAAGTCATTAAATTGGAACAGAAGTGCATTATAAATTCTGATTTTTAAGAAATAATTTTGCTTGGGGAAGAATACTCCACAAATTGCAGTTAAAATTCTGACTCTTTTTGCAGTCCCCGTGGTATATGCTGTCCATGCATATCCAGTCTCCAGCCACGGTGCTCCTGGTTGGCATTGCCAGTGGATTTGGTGAAATCTTTTGAACCATGCCATCTCTTCTTCTAGTTTCATCTGGGTTGACTGGAAACAAAACTTGCCGTCTGGATTGACAGAAGTATTTAAACCCATTTTCTGTTTAAAAAAAAAAAAATCTTAAGCAGAAAATTATTCTATTTACCTAAACATTTTATTAACATCATTTGACGGAGTGACTTCTAAGTAGCTGGATGATCTTTTTGGGGCGTAGTCGTGGGGAGAGTGAGGGCACAAAACTAGACTTCTCTGCATTCTTAATAGAAATTGTGAATTTGGCGTCACTGTGGGGTTTTATTTGTGTTTAGGTAGGGGACGTGTTTTTGAGGGGGAGGGGATTGGAGCCATGTAAAGGGCTGTTGGTAAACAAGGTCGGGAGGCTGCTCGGCTGAGGATGGCACAGAATGCCACTTAGAGAACAAGAAGGGTTTGTGTGTCATCGCTGGCGGAGGGTGCAGCACAGACCACAGGGCCCTGAGAGCACTCGGACGCATCAGCTAGACCCATTCCTTACTCAGGACAGCTGGGAGTCACAGGCTGGAAAGCAGCTCCTCACTCTTAATGAGTGAAGCATGAGTTACCTCCTACTCTTTTTACATTTTATTTGAAAAATGGCTGTTCAAAGTGCTAGGATTGTGTATGGTTTAATAGCAACTTGGCATTTACAGCTTGAGGCAGAAATCGATTGCCCTTCACAGTAAGGACATTCTTTGGCTTGTATGGGTAACATTCTCATCAGATTTTGCTCAGGATGTCTAAGAGAAAGGGTCATCAGGGGTTTGTTTCTCAGAGAGTGCCAGGGATGGTGGTCGAAGCTGTCGTTAGGCTGTGCTTTGCATTGGTATGGGACGTGGAGGTTTCAAAGTGTTTTGTCTCTTTCCTCGGCTTGGGAGGGTGGGTTGCTGTCTCCACTGTGCGCAGATGAGGAAATAGTCAAAGAGAAGGTAAGTGAATTGTCCACATCAGGTAACAATTTGATGATAGAGCTGGATCCAGAAATTAATTCTTAGATTGTAAGCCCCACCATGTGTGGTTGCCAGATGGGCTCTTGCCTCCCCAGGAGCTCACAGTTTAGTGAGATGTTTAGTGAGATGGACCGAAAGGATAGTGGAACGTGTGTTATCCCAGTGTTATGAACAAAGTACCAAGGGATAATATATTAATTGCATTCCAAATATCATAAAATAAAAACATAAGTTCAGTGGGGACAGTTCGAGAAAGCTTCCAGAAGGTGACATTTGACCTGGGTTTGAAAGATGCATAGGAGTTGGAGGAGGATGAGAAAGGCCTTCAAAGCTGGAGAAAACAGCTTAGCATGTGGAGGCCAAGGGTGGCCACACCACAGCATGTGGGCCTTGGAGTGGCAGAAGTTAAAGCCGGACAGATGAGCTGGAACCAGATTGTAAAAGCCCTTTGATTATATGCTGGGAAATTTGGATCTGACACTGGATGCTGTGGGGGACCTTTGGGCTTTTATTTAATCAAGGGAGTGACAGGATCAAATGTGTTTTTTTAGAACTCTTGTCAGCACTTGTGGAAGGTGGATTGGAATGAAGAAAGAGAGAATGAAGGTAGCAAGACCAGTGAGGAGGCTCTAGTAACTGTCCAGGTGAGAGCTGAGGACTTGAACTAGGGTTGTGGCCATTTTCTCATCCATTTGACAGACCTTGATAGCCTACCATGTGCCCGGCACTGGGTCTGCAGCGGCAGATAACAGCTGCCCTGTGTTTCCCCTCCAGAGAGAGGGGAGAGAAGTGTGAACAGCACCACACACACACATACACACAGTTACGGCAGATGGTGATGACTTGTTGTGATGTCAGAGGAGATAGAGGGCCTGAAGGAGAGACAGACATGGAGGCCTGCTTTACGGGGACGTGGGGAGCGTCCGTCTCTCAGAGGAAGTGAAGTGCTTTGAGCTGAGCCTCGCCTGAGGAGGCCCCCGGGTAAGGAGCTGGTGGTAGAGCGCCCCTGCAGAGGGAGAGCCGGTGAAGGCCCCTGGAGGGACGAGCTTGGGGCCAAGAGACCTGAGAGGGGACGGTGGGCCTGGGAGGGCGTTGTGAAGTGAGAGGGCATGAGTTTGGAGGCCCTGCCACTCAGGGTCTGTCCCAGGTTTGCTTCTTCGAGCTGTGGGATCTCACAGACGGGAGCAAGAGGTGGTCAGATTGATGTTTTTGAAAATAACCCTGGCTGCTTCTTGGAGACGGAATTGGAGAGACGAGGGAACAAATCTTGAGATTCTGGCTCACTTACTACACTGGGTAAGGTGGGGAAGGAGCAGGTGCTGGGAACAGAGGTAAAGATCAGAGTTCCATTCTGTACTTGTTAAGCTTGAGAGGCCAGTAGGTGGTTGGATACATGGATATGGAGCACAAAACTAGAGGTGAATTTTGGGAGCTGTCAGCATATAAATAGTAATCATGTCCCTGAGATTAGATGGCAGGTCTGTGGAGAAGGCACAGTAGAGCAAAGACGAGTCTTTGCTAAGTCCTAGACGTGTCTGGGGCTGAGCCCTGTTTATACTCCAAGATTCTGGTCATCTGCTCATGGCCCGCAAAGGAGCACTTAACAACCGTCAGTGTATTACCATGAAATTTACAGACTCACAGCCCAGTGGCTAAGAACATAGACCCTTGAACCCGAATGCCTAGAGCTCAGACACCCTTCTGCCACTTACTGCCTGCAGGATGTGGGTCTTTACTTCATCTCTTCTCCTCAGCCGGAAAGTGGATAAGAGCGGTCCCCACCTGGAGGTGTGGTGAGGATGAGATGTTAGCAGAGGGCCTGGAGAGCAAGCTCTGGGGAGAAAAGTTCCAGGTGGAGGGGAAACTCAAAGGGTTTCTTTCACCAGAGGCTGGAGGAAAGGCTTCTTGGGAGGTGAGATACCAGCAGTTTTGAAGGAGAAGCACAAATGATTTTCCAGGACAAGAAGGTAAGAGCAGGGCAACCCAGACAGAGAAGCAACACGAGTAAGGCAGACGATGGGGACTGTTTATCATGACTGTTTGGTGTCTGTCTGTCTTACTCACCAGAGAGCTCCTCAGCCTCCCATTACACACATGCACGTGTGCGTGCACACACTCCAGTATTGATTACTCTGACCTTTGCTCCTTTCTGGAGGTGTCTGCTGCATGAAAGTATAGTAAATGTTTGGATGGATGGATAGGTGGGTAGGTGAATGGAAAAGAGATTATAAGTTCCAGAAATCCACACTAGACCAAAGATAGGTGAAAATTTCTATCTGGGAATAGAGTGTATCTTAAAAGGTGATTTCCCCCCCCCCCCATTGATTAAAAAACTTAAAATACTTGTTTATAGAAAAAATTGGGACATAGAGAAGTACAAAGAAGATGGGAAAACATCACCTAGAAATCCCATTGCTCACTGTTAACTTTATTGTCTTTGTAATTTTTTGTTTTTAATGAGGCAGAACTGTCAGATTCACACCTTTCATTAGAGCTGCCGGCAACCTTCACCTTCTGGTCTGGCCCTCAGTCCATCCAGTTCATGTCAGATAGCAGAGGCGAGCCCTGCTCCCCGGGCCGTCCCAGTCATACTGAGACCCTGGCCGCTGCACCAGTTCAGCCCCGGAGGAAGGCTAGTCCTTGCTAGCCTCCCTTGGGGAATGATAGCCTAGATCCCCTGAGACACTGCTTTCTCTCAAGCCTTAGAGTAGACTTTAGGTCTCCGTGTGTAGTGTTCTGTATGTTTTATGCCCTTGACGGTATCTAACGGCACATCTGATGAGCTCCCAGACCGTGGAGCCTACCTTCATGGTAAGGGTCACCGGGGAGGGAGAGGTGCCCTGGTCAGCGCCCGGAAGGGGTGAGGAGTCCACTTTTCGTCACTAATGGGGAGAAAGTCATAAAGGGGCAGTTTCTGTGTGGTAATGAACTCAGCCTTGTTTGCCTTTGTAAAAAAAATTCTGATTATATCTGGGTTGTATCCATAGAACAGTAACTTCAAAGGATTTTTAAGTATGTTTGGTTATTGAGTGGATGTAAAATCTAGGAAGAACTTGTCATTTTGGCTTCTTCATCCCTGGCGTGTAATGAGCCCCCCTGTCCTTGACTTTCTCCTCTCTCGCAGGTTGTGAGGCCAGGGCAGCGCACTGGGTAGGCTGTAGGCTCCTCGTGCACACCTGTCCCTGCTGCTCCCCGAGGCT
>NW_006783036.1:2434552-2440930 GCF_000442215.2 Lipotes vexillifer | reverse complement strand
CGCTCTTCCATCCCAGGCTGCAGGCTCCCTCTGCACCCGGCGCCCCCGGGAGTGGGGAGGAGGGGAGGCCCAGCTTTGCACTGTTCTGTCTGGTCCTCTAACAAGAGAGTGTTTCTGGGCATTTTGTTAGTTTTGTTTTTGTTGTTGCTTTTTTTACTCAAAGGAAGGAAATGAGCACTTAATGATCTACTCCTTAAAGTTTTGCCATTGATAAAACTGACATCTGATCCTCTTTCACGGGGCTTTGAAATACCCTTTCCTAATACTTCCTGAGGGAAGAAGCAGCTGTCTTTAAATGCCTTTACAGAACCAAAGCCCGTAGTCACCGTTTTTGCTTGTGGCTACATTACGGCTTTTCCAGCAGCTGCTGTGGTTTTGGAATTGTTTGTTTTTAGTACTTCTGTTATAAATTAATATCTGCATTGTAAAATGCGTACCCAGCAACCCCCCAAGAATTTTTTCCAGCTTATCATGTTGATAGCAGTGAAAAAAATAAAATTAAAAAGTATGTGCTTTGGAAAACTTCATTTTAGCAGTGGTGCTTTAATGTGGTTACAGATTTATTTTTATTCTTGCTTCCTCTAAACTAGTTTAGTATAGTTAGAAAATCTTGTTTGTGGATGCCATTAAAGATGGTAGTTTTGGTGTTTGTTGGACTTTGACTGGATTGATGTTAGAAATGAGGCAGTGTCTTCTGCATTCGGAATGGGGAATGTGGGAGCCGTGGGTGATTACCAGGGAGAGAAGTGGGTGTGGGAGCCCGATCCTGGGTAGGTGGCTTGACGTACAGACCTGGCGTAGTAATACCCAGATTTTGGTTTTGGTTTTGATGGAAGTGATTTTAAAAGCAGGCCTTTGCGCGTTGTGGAATTTCCCTCTTTGGTGGACAGCTCGGTGGCCCTGCCGGTGGCCCGAGCGCCTGTCTCTCCCTGGGACCCGCCCGCTCTCCTCTCCTTGCCCTTCCTGCCGGGGCGGCCTCAGCTCAGCCTCGGGGCAAGGGGCTTCCTTCTCCTGGAGCCCCGCCCAGCTCCCTCGCTGCCTCCGCTCCTGGCCTGTAGCACAGAGCCGTCCCCGAGACCCTGGGACGGGATGCGGGGAAGCGGGATGCAGGAGAGCCCCTGGCCTGCCGGGCGCTCACTCGGCGTCGGTGCCTCCAGTCTCCTCGCGGGACTTCCGGCCGGCGCTGTCGGCCGCCCCTCTGCTCTCCCGGCTTCCGCGCCGCTCCCCGCGGGGGGCCTTTCCCAAGTTGCGGCTCTCCTCCTCTTCCTTGTAACCCCTGTGCCTTGGGGAGCTCAGCGCGTCGCAGATCGGGCTCTCACTGCTCACAGCCCACTTCCCCGTCCTCCAAAGCCATTTTCACCAGCTGCCCACTCAGTGAGGACACTTGAACTTCTCCCCAGCACGGCCACCTCTCCTCTCTTGCCCGTCACCCCCCTTCCCAGTCACTCAAGCTCAAAACCCAGGAGTCCGTTCACACGCCTCCTTCACCCCCACCCCACCTCCTACCCCATCCAGCCTAGCCCACTGTTAAACAGTCCATCCTGCCACACCACCGCTGGTCAAGTTTAAGACCTTTTTGTCCACGGACAATTGTCACAGCTTCCTAACCGGTCTCTCTTCACCCGCACCATTCTGTACCTGCTGACGGGAGACTTCACTTCATTCTGTCGCTTCCCCTTTCAGAAATCTTCGGTGCCCCTACTGTCTGCAGCAGTACAGCCAGCAGAAATATAGTGTGAGCCACAAATGCAATTTAAAATGTCTAATAGCCACATTACATCAATTTAAAAATAGATGAAGCTAAGATACTTTATCTTGGGACTTCCCTGGTGGCACAGTGGTTAAGAATCCGCCTGCCAGTGCAGGGGACACGGGTCCAATCCCTGGTCCAGGAAGGTCCCACATGCCGCAGAGTAACTAAGCCCGAGCGCCACAACTACTGAGCCCTCCTGCCACAACTCCTGAAGCCCGTGTGCTGCAACTACTGAGCCCATGCGCTGTAACTGCTGAAGCCCGCGTGCCTAGAGCCGATGCTCCGCAGCAAGAGAAGCCACCACAATGAGAAGCCCGCGCACCGCAACAAAGAGTAGCCCCTGCTCGCCGCACCTAGACAGAGCCCGCGCACAGCAACGAGGACCCAACGCAGCCAAAAAAAAAAAAATGTATTACTTTGTCTAATACATCCAAACATTATTTCAACTTATAATCAATATAAAATTATGAATGAGATACTTTCCATAATTTTTCAAGTCTTCAGGATCTAGTGTGTAATTTACACTCACAGCATGTCTCACTTTGGACCAGTCACTTTCAAGTGCTTGCGGCTGTGGGATTGGTCAGCACAGGGATTCAGGGTCACAGCCCAGACCCCTTAGCCTGGTACTGCATGTCCTTGAGTCCCAGCTCACGATTCCAGACCTAATTTCCTGCCCCTGCTCAGGTGCTCCAGCCAAAAGGGTTACCATGCACATCCGCAGACCCATCTGCACTGTGCTGAGCCTTGATTTGGCTGCCCGCCCCACAGCACAGGCCCCTGTCTCTCTCCCAGGCCCGGCCCCACCTGTACTCAGGAGCTCCTCAGGGGACCTGGGGTTTTGCCAAGGGTGTTTTTTCAACATACTCAAACGCATCATCCAGATCAAGGCCCCACTGACACTGGAGAATTCAAGCCCAGCAGGGAAATCCTGTTAGTTAGCTCTGAGAACTGACGAAGATTCCTTACTTTTTTTATTAGACATTTTCTGGAACAAAAATATACCCTTATGGTGCAGAAAGTGGGTTGCATTCTTTATATTTATTGAATAAGATGTTCTAGGTATTTGTTTTTTAATTTCTGTTCTCTTTTTTGCTAAACCCAAACCAAGTGATAGCCCAGGGCAGTTTACTTCAGTGACTCCGAGCTAGCCCTGAAGTTGTGCCTCCCACTGCCCGGGGTCTGCAGGAGGGGCGCCCTGGTTTATTGACGTTTGTCGGTGGCACAGAAGGCGCCAGCCCCACTTGGAGGCTGACGGGCCTGTGCCGGGTGTCATCTTACCCGCTCCATCCCCCTTGCACCAGCGCCTTCCGTGTCTCTAGGATGAAGAGCGCTTGGTTTGCTCCCCCATCAGCGCCCCCACTGTTGTCCCCTCTGTGAGCATGCTCTGACCTGCATCCTCCCAGCCGGCTTCTTCTGCTGCCCCTTTACCTCTGTGCTCAGCGCACCCTCATCCCAGAGATAGAGGCCTTTCTAGGCCTTCCTCCTTGAGACTGGAATCACTCTAATCCTCCTGCCCTTTGTCTTCTTTCCCTGGTTGGGTTTTGCTCACAGTACAGCACTCCTTACCGTCAGATCCTGTCAATTTCACTACCTTTTCATCCCACTTGAACATCAATTCCACTCAGGAAGGGATGTCTGTCCGTTGGTGCTGTCAGTGCCTGGCATATAGTGTACATTCAGTAAAGGATGGAAGAAGGAATGAATGAAACATGAGTGAGTGGTGAGCGGGAGGGACCACAGGCGAGTGTGCGGACCTCTCTGATCCTGTTTCTTGGTGGGTAACACGGCAATAACACCTACCTTCCTATGGGGAAATGAGCGCTCATACTTACACTGGTGGTGGGAATATAAATTGTTACATCCTGTAGGGGAGGTAATTTGGCGAGATCTATAAAAAATTATAAATGTATGTACCTCCTGAACCAGCTATTCCAGTGGGAATTTATCCTGCAAGTATATTTTTACATGTGAAAATTGCCATATGTGCGGGTTATTCTTTGCTATACAAATGTCCTTCAGTGGGGGACTTTTCAGATAAACCACAGTATATCCATATAATTGAGTACTCTGCAGCTGCAGAAAAGAATGAGGAAGCTGTCTTCGTACCAGTACAGAGAGACGGACGTGTGTGACTGCATGAGAAAGCAGAGGCGCAGATAGTGTGGCTAAACTTGTATCTGTGTTTGTCTTGTCCGCACAGGAAGACACTTGTCCACACAGGAAGACACCTGCAGAGATAAACGAGAAGCCAATGACAGTAATTCTGGGGGCAAAGGATCTGGGATGGAGGAAGGGGTGTGGGTGAGGCTTTCTACTGGGTACTTTTATTAATATACGTGAATTATGACTGTGTTACCTATTAAAAAAATCAGAGCTTACGTTGCGGGGTTATTTTGAGGATGAAACAGCATGTGTGCAGAGCCACTGCTCAGTGCTTGGCCACAGGGTAGATCCGCAGGTTGGAAGTTAGCACGGCTGTCCCGATATGCCTGCCACGTACCCCAAGATGAAGCAGACGTTTTCCCTGCACTGGAGCACACAATCTGGTAGGGAAAACTGATGGCGTAGAACAACTGAGGAACCCTTCCCACGTTAGAGTTGGGTATGTGGTCCATTAATGTTTTTGGTTTGCAGTTGCTTAAGCTGCTGTGCCTGCTTCCCAAGTGCTGAGGTGTGACGTGTCTACGTGGGTGCCCCAGCAGGGGCACAGAAGGTGGGCTCAGGTTTTTGTCCATAAGTTACATCCACGTGTCTACTTACAGCAATCTCAACGCACCTTTTTAACGTGGAGTAAAGTCTTTAAATGTGTCTCGTCACCCCAGTAACATGTATTTTAATAATGGTGCCATGATTATTTATCTCCATCCCTCACAGTTGCAGGGAAATACCGTTTTTACTTGACAGTATTCCAGTTTTGAGTTCTAATGGAATTATTTTTGTTTTGCCTTTTTAAGCCAAAAATAAAATTTTTCTCCTAACCATAGTGCTAGAAGTTTTTATGTCCATCCTTAAAATTTTCCACACATGATAGAGTAACGGTGGAGAGCTGTTGGGAAAATTGAGATTAGATTTGGTTGTGGTGAAATGTGAGGTACAGGAGTTGAAAGCCACACACAGTGCCGGGGCACGGCCAGCAGCCTGGCTCCTCAGCCTGAGGTCGCTTCTGTACCCGCCCAGTGAGGCCACCAATGGGGGTGAACCGGCACCACCCTTGGACACTAGGCCAGCAGATCAGTCCCGGTTAAGGGATCAGGAGTGCTGGGGCAGCCTGAGCCCGGTGGGTACAGCAAGGTCTACTGGGTGGGGGTAGGCTCCCCCAAGACCAAAGCCCTGACCTGGCCTCGTAAGGTGCCTCTGACCTCTGTGGAAGAAATGGTGACGGTCTCGTGGAAACCCTGACAGAGCAGCGCTGGGCTTCCAGGTTGTTGGCGTTAGCATAGGTCAGCTGCCATATACAGGAAGGTCACCAGGCAGGAGAGGAAAGAGGCAGGGGGTGACAGTGTGGCTGTGACACTGCAGAGCGACAGCAGTGACCCCTGCTGCTCAGTAACCCTTGCCGGGCCCGCTAGCCCCGGGCCCTCGTGCCAGGCAGGGTCAGGCCTCTCCACTCCTCCCTGGCTGGGACCATTGTTGGCCACCTCCCTTCCAGGGCCTAATTTTCTGCAGCAGTTTGCATGGTTCATTAGTCTCTTTGAAGAAACCCAGTGTTTTCATTTTCTGTGACTTTCTGTGAGAGATGCAGCACACACAGCAGACACACAGCGCAAGGCCGACAAGGCAGGAGGCCCTGCGTCCCGGTGGGCTTCCCGTCCCTGTGGCCCGTGGCCCTCTGAGGCTAGAGTCGGGGAACCCCAAGCACGTGAGGGAAGTGGGAGCTTGTAGCTCACCGAAGCCCGCCGGGCTCCCGAGGCACCCGGTTGCCGGGCTGGCAGTGGAGAGCGTCTGGCATTAGGACTTGCTGAGAACTCAGGGGTCTTGGGAACTCCCAGATGGTTTCTGGTGCTGTGATTTGGGGACCAGGCAGCCTCATGGAAGCCACTGTGCCAGTGAGCCCCACAAAAGGTCTGCAAGCAGGGAAGCGTACTCGGGGGGTGGTCGTCCCTTTGGGGGGTTTCTCCTTTTGCCTTTTTGTTCTTTTAAAGGCAAAACTCCCGACCTGTGCCTGTTAAAGAAACAGTTGGTCAGTGGATCAAAAATAAACGTGGAGCAGAGTGGCAGTGATTAGGCACATACTCCTGAGTGTTAATCATCTGTTTATTTTTTTAAACACCACCTTGTTCCAGAGAAGATGGAGGAATGGCTTCTAAAGATACACACATGACAGCGACTGTGGCCGAGGCAGAGCCCAGGGAGGTGTGCGTTGCTGTCCTGGGTGCTGCTGGCTGCACGTGGACTACCCCCCGCCCCAGCAGCCGGAAGAGGCAGGGGTAGTCAGCACGGGGCACGCGGGGCTGATGCAGTGCAGAGAGCCCCTGGGGGCCCAGGGCTCCCGGCCGTGGGGACTGCAAGACTTTCCGGGGGCCTCGTAGTGAGGACCCTGTGCAGGTGCAGGAGTCACAGGCCCAGGCGCTCCTGGCGTGAGACGTGCGAAGTGCCCGGGGCTGTCCCTCCCCCCTCCCCCC
>NW_006783036.1:2417509-2434231 GCF_000442215.2 Lipotes vexillifer | reverse complement strand
TGTCCTGGCGCCTGGTATAGTATTCTGTCGGGCACATACTGGGCTCTCAACAGTGTTTGCTGAATGACTGACTTGGTGAAACCCAGTGGCCTGACACCCAGGTGCAGTTCTAGAAGGTAATTCCACAAGGGGCCAAAATGCCTTCGCTGGCCTGACCGCGGGATAGGACGTGGAGTGCCTGGATGGACGCGTCCCTTCTCGCCGAGAAGCAGACAAGGTTTCTTGCTGGAAAAGTAGACCTTTAAAACTTCTCCATTGTGATAACCTGTTCTCCTTTGTCTTCACAGAGACTAATAGACAAGTCACGAGTAACCTGTGTCAAATGGGTTCCTGGTTCGGAAAGCCTTTTCCTAGTAGCCCATTCAAGTGGGAACATGTACTTGTATAATGTGGAGCACGCTTGTGGCACCACAGCCCCCCACTACCAGCTTCTGAAGCAGGGAGAGAGCTTTGCCGTGCACACTTGCAAGAGCAAATCCACGAGGAACCCTCTCCTCAAGTGGACGGTGGGCGAGGGGGCCCTCAACGAGTTTGCTTTCTCCCCAGATGGCAAGTTCTTGGCGTGCGTGAGCCAGGACGGCTTCCTGCGGGTGTTCAACTTTGACTCAGTGGAGCTGCACGGCACCATGAAAAGCTACTTTGGAGGCTTGCTGTGCGTGTGCTGGAGCCCAGACGGCAAGTACGTCGTGACGGGCGGAGAGGACGACCTTGTGACCGTCTGGTCCTTTGGAGACTGCCGCGTGATCGCGCGGGGCCACGGGCACAAATCCTGGGTCAGCGTGGTGGCGTTTGACCCCTACACCACTAGCGTGGACGAGAGCGACCCTATGGAGTTAAGTGGCAGCGACGAGGACTTCCAGGACCTCCTTCACTTTGGGAGAGACCGAGCAAACAGTACACAGTCCCGGCTGTCCAAGCGGAACTCGACCGAGAGCCGCCCCGTCAGTGTCACGTATCGGTTCGGCTCCGTGGGCCAGGACACGCAGCTCTGCTTATGGGACCTCACGGAAGACATCCTTTTCCCCCACCAGCCCCTCTCCAGAGCAAGGACGCACACGAACGTCATGAACGCCACAAGTCCTCCTGCCGGAAGCACTGGCAACAGCGTCACAACCCCCGGCAACTCGGTGCCCCCTTCCCTGCCGCGGTCCAACAGCCTCCCGCATTCCGCCGTCTCCAGCACCGGCAGCAAGGGCAGCATCGCGGACGGGGCCATCGCTTCCGGGGTCAGCAAATTCGCGACGCTCTCACTACACGACCGGAAGGACAGGCACCATGAGAAAGATCACAAACGAAACCATAGCATGGGACACATCTCTAGCAAGAGCAGCGACAAACTGAACCTAGTTACTAAAACCAAAACGGACCCAGCTAAAACCTTGGGGACGCCCCTGTGTCCTCGGATGGAAGACGTTCCCTTGTTAGAGCCGCTCATCTGTAAAAAGATAGCACATGAAAGACTGACTGTATTAATTTTTCTTGAAGACTGTATAGTCACTGCTTGTCAGGAGGGATTTATTTGCACATGGGGAAGGCCTGGTAAAGTGGTAAGTTTTAATCCTTAATGCTGCACCAGATCTAGAACTTGAATAGGTAGAGATTTTTTTCTTGCGGGAGGGGCGGGGTGTACAATGAATGTGAATGACACTTCTTATTCTTAATGTAAATCTAAATGCATCAGAGCCATAATTTTGGATACTGCATGCCATGTAATTCTGAATCATTTGATAATTCACCTTAGAACGTTTAAAAAATATAATCAAACTAATTGCCAGCCAAGTCAGTCACCCTCCTGGGAGTATATAGAGTCCCAAGGTTAGCGTTCCTGTATTAGACTATTTCGATTTTAGGAAAATCATGACAGTGTGGGGAAACAGTGACTTTAAAATGCTAAAATTAAAATTTCTGCTTTAACTGGAATATTTTTGCTTAACTACTCAATTAGAATATTGTACACCTGATCAGAGTGTGTGTTCAATACGAACGGCCATTAATTGTCATTTATAGTCCAACTTTTTATCTTAATCATAAAATGTTTAGGAATCTATGAAATTTAACTTTAGGAACAAAGCGTTCAGCAGGGTTGATTGATATTATTTTTACATTGTTCTGGCAATCCACAGAAAGAGAAGAGCCTTAATTTTTAAAACCCATTTTAGTCATTTTATGACAATTAAAATTGTTTAATAAACATCTTTTTTCAAAGAAGCAGTTTGTAGCACTTTGATTGAGACTCTGTGCACTAAATAAAATACCCATGTTTCTCAGAGCCTGGACAGTTACCGCGAACTGCGGGCTGAGGGCGCCAGCAGTGTTGTCAGAAGTGCCTCTTGCCACACAAGCCAAGATCTTTTATGGTGGATGTGATTTGCTTACGTTTTTTCCAACAAGGGGAAGGAGCTTTTCTTTTCTTTTCCTTTTTTTTTTTTTAATTTTTGGTGTGGGTTTTGGTTTTTTGTTTTTTGGTCAAAAAGGCACATGACCGCAGGCCCTAGGCAGACTCCAGCTTTGTTTGTGAAGACTGATAGGCCCCCAGGGTTTTCCCTCGTTTGGGTTTTGTGTTCCCACCAGAGGGGAAGGGCAGGTGCAGGTTGCTCCTCTTCTCCTTGGAGGGCAGTCGTGGTCCCGGATCTTCCGGATCATTCTCGGGATGCCCTCGGCCTCTGTCTCAGGGGCCCCATCCCCTACCCCAGCGCCTGCCCCTGGGGGCCTGTGGCTGCTGGGGGCAGGGCTGGCTCTCCCTCTGCCCAGATGGCTGCGACTCTTAATTCCTTCAGATCTTTATCAGCTGTCAGACGGAGTTGCTTTTCAAATTCTAGTTTTCACAGTGGATGCGAGGGCTCTTTGACCCATATGTTTCGGGTCAAGATGATAATGATCTCATTTGTTAGCTTACTTTGGTCACTTAGGTTTGTTTTTCTGTTGTGCACGCCTTTGTAATTAAATATAGAGATACTGATAATTTATACTGGTTTGAGTAGTGAACGCGATTCAGCAAAGTGCCGACCTGCAGGCTTCAGTTTGTCAGCAGTGCGAGACTCTGGTTGATGGAGCAGCTCCGTGCTCTTAAAGCCGCCCTCCCGGGAAGGCCAGGCCGGCTCCCCGCTCCACACGCGTCCGGGCCGAGCTGTTCACTCTGTGTCCCCTGTGCTCATTAGTGTGGTGGTTTCTGCGACCTGTGACAGTTCTTCCACGTGAGAACCTCACGGTCCATGGGGATGTTAATGTCCTGTCTGCCTTTAAGGTATGGTCCTTTGTTCCTAAATGTTAACTGATCTGAGGTAGCAAAGACAGCCATGCTTGTGGACTGATTCAGCTTTGGAGGCTAGGAAATTGTGCTGTCAGGTGGAGAGCAGGAACCAGCACTCCATGTGCAATTTTATGTACCTGCATAGTTTTAGAAATTCAGTTTCAAATGCTTCTGAGGCATTGAGTATGCAGTTTCAAAATTCAGGACTTTGTATTTGGCCCAAGTGGCTGAATCCCAGGTAAGTAGCCTTTACGGGGGAGTGTGTCGCGCACGACCTTCCAATTCTGAGTGCTGTGCTCCTTCAGTGCGGGCAGGAAAGCCACGGGTGGGGCCCGTGTAGCTGATGCTTGTGTGACGGGGGTGGGGGGTGGGGGGTGTGTGTGTGCTGCTTTCTGGTTCCTTCTGTCCTTCAGCCTCCGCTGGGGCAGCTTACCCAGGGTGCGGTCTGTGGGTGGGAGCACGGATGGGAGAGGCAAGAGGAGGGTGTTACTGGCCCCTTAAAAAACAAGCCCCGCAACGCGCTCGTAGGAGCCGGGCTCCATCTCCTCCACGCCGCCCCCACATTAAACCACCGTGGTCCCTGCACAGTTTGGGGTTTGGGGCTTGGTCACAGCCTCGGTCTTCCAGCTGCTGCTGGTGAGTGTATCCTTGATGTCTGGCTGGGGCCCTGGCTGGGTGTCAGGTGCCGGGGAGGGGCTGCTTGGCCCGGCCCGGCCCGGCCCGGCTCGGAGGGCGACGCTGCTTCCGCCCACTCTGCCCCTCTGATGCCTCCGCCTTTCTGTGACAGCCAGCAGCACCCTTCTCCCGCAGTCAGGAGGGCAGAGCGCGAGGTGCTCTCCAAGACCAGGACTAAAGTCGCCGGCAGCTTGAGGAGAGGGGGCCTCCTCCCCTCCCCCCTCGGGTTTGTTTCGGGGCCGCCAGGGCTCCTGCAGACCGGGGTCAGGAGGGGGGTTGCTTCGAGGGGTTCCAGGGTGCCAGTCGCAGGTATATAAGGCACCGTGGCCACTAAGGGAAATCTGGGGAGTGTTTTTTGTAGTTTTCTCCCCACATTTTGAGCTTCCTCATTGAAACTTTTCAGTTTTTCAGCTTAAACATTATCCTGAGCAAGAGTATCTTTTCTAACCTAACCTCCGGAATAAAACAGCTTGTGGCCGGAAGAGGTTATTCCTACTCGCTCAGCACGGTTTTTCCACCATGCACTGAGACGCATCGATGAAAAGCAGAGAAGTAAAGTGCTCAGGGTAGCACGTGAGCCGAGCTGCTCCCCCCACAACAAGAGGTGGCTCTGCCCACCTGCCCGCCTGCGGCGACAGGACCCCTCGGAGGGCACTAGCCAGGCTGTGGGGTCTTCTCTGCCTGCCCTGCCCTGGCCCGCCCCTTAAAGCTTCTGGGAATTCCAGAGCTGGGTTTGTGTTGTGACCTGGGCGATGCAGGCTTCTGAACCCACTGGCTGCCCCAGCCCCAGCCAGCCCTTCTCTGTTTCTCCTCCGCTGGGAGAGCTGGGGTGGGAAGACTTTGGAAAACCTGGCCTCTTATTTTATTTTTTATTTTTATTTTTATTTTTGGCCTTCTTTTAAAGGCAAATGTGGAAGAGGGAGTAGGCAGACTCTTTAAAAATAACCAGTAGCTTTGGATTCTAAATTGATTTAAATGGTGGTAAAGAATCTCAGTTTTGTTTTTTGTGCTGACTGGACCTTCTAACATTTTTGAAGGGTTCTCCTGTGAGCCGTTGACTTGGGACTAAGGATAAATGCCTTAATGAAAGAAAAAGAGAGGAGTGGAAATACAGGGATAAGCTATGGCAGTGATTATTGTCTCAGACATCCAGAAACGATGAGGGACAAAAGGCCCTGAAGCTTTCTCAGTTTTTACAGGTGTGTAACACGCGTGCCCCCAGTATACTGGTCCACCGCTGGGCTCCACAGCCAAGTGCAAGTGCAGGCTGGCAGGTGGCCCGGCGGCCGTTTCTCCCCGACTCCCCCACTTCCTGTGGTGCATCCTGAATTTTTAAGAAATTGTCAAGTATTGAACTTGCGCTGGAGTTGGTGAAGCGGCTTTATCGATGTCCGCACCCGTGTACAAGGTTCTCGTTACCCGCTGCTTGGGCGGGAGAGCTTTGATTTCCTGGCTGAGGAAAAGCTCAGAGTGTGAGGGGAGGAGCCAAAGGGCCGGGGCAGCACCGTGGAAGGAATCCTTTGAAAACCCAAAGGCCACATTTGTGGACCTGTCTGTCCGAGGAGGAACTAGAAGCAGAGGTCGACCGCGGTTTCCCAGGAAAAACGCACGGCGCGCCGCGTCCTGTTCCCTGCGGGAGGGCTTGGCCGAGGGTGACCGGCCGCGGCCCCTGCGCGTAGGGGAACGAGGGCCAGCGGTTGGCCTCCCGTGCGGGTCGTCCCGCTGTGCCGGGCGTGTCCACTCCTGGGGCTTCCTTCTTCCGCATTCACGTGTAGGCCTGATAAGTGACCCGGAGGAGATGTCCGCCTCGGGCGCCGCGGCAGGGAACAATCGGCAAAGGCTCCCTCCTTGTCCAGAGCACACCTGTCGCGCTGGGCTGCTTGGGACTGTCACCTGTTCAGGTAGTCAGGGGGCTCAGACCCACCACCCCAGTGCTGGCCAGTGAGAGGGGCGGTCTGGGAGGGTGGAGCTCAGGGCTCCCCTTGCAAGGCACGTGTATCCAGCTGTTCCCTTTGAAACTCAGAGCCAAGTTCAAACCTGTGTGTAAAAGCCCCTCCAGGAGAGGGAAGCTGTTCCACTGGTACTGACTTTTTATTCATTGCTGCATCTGTTACGTGGACTTTGTGTCATGGTCACATCGCTGTTGCTCGAGTTAAATATGTAAAAGAAAACTTTTCTGCATTTTTGATTTCTGTATACCTAAGTTTATTAAAGTTTACTGTGTTAGGTGACACTGTATAAAATTGTATGACTATTTACCCTTAATGAAAATCAAAACTCATATGTATTTCCTTTTTTACATTCTCATCTAATTTCTTGAAAACTTGAATAAATTTCATAAAGAGCCTTCCTAACACGAAATGTTGGTAAATTAAGTTCTTAACTGTTGTAATAATTAATGAAGCTTTAATATCAGTATTGTTACTTTATAATTTTAAGAAAATCGTGTTTCTGTTTCACTGCCTTGGTTTTTAGCTGTTCCCTTGTCACTGTCACAGCTAGAGACTTACTACATACTTGATATTCTGAAGAACTTTGGGGTTGTCCTCTGTATAATGACATTAAATAAACGCGTGAATGAATTGTAAATGTAGATAAATTTTCAGTAGTCACTTTCACATCTGAGCTTTAAAAAAATCTCAGTGAACCAAAAAAGAAAAGCTTCTAAATGCTGTAAAATCAAGGTCCTTGTTAATGTTTATAGAACAAAGAGCCCCAGGAATTGCTACCTCTTATTACTGATTCTGAGTTTTTCCGAATTAGAAGCTTTCTAAGTGAGATGTTTGTTCTGAGCACGGGAGGTATTCACTGTTTTCTGTGACCTTCCTCTGAGCCAAGTCCCACGTGGGGAAGGACCGTGGGTTGGCTTTGCGGCCGAGCTGGTGCCCGTTCAGTGTGGAGCGCGTGCTGAGTTCCCAGGTGGCGGGCAGGCGACGCTGTAGCAGCTCTTCTCCTGGGGAGGGTTTGTCATTTTCCGTTTGCCGGAGGCGGGAGGCGTTGTCATCGCCGTGGAGGTGGTCCTGCCTCGCGCCCAGGTCCCGAGGCTCCGGTGCAGGACGAGCCCCGTGAGTGGGGCAGTGGGAGCCGGTCCTCCCGGGGCGGGAAGCAGGAGCGATGTGCACTGTCCTGCTCTGGACCGCCCCTCGCTCTCAGCAGCGCCGGCGCCTCCAGCCCCGAAAGAACCTTCACGGCAAGAGTTCCAGGCCTCGGCCCGCATGCTCCGCCCGGGGCTCGTGGGGGCAGCGGCGAGCTGCCCGGGACAGAGGCCTCGTCAGGCCCTGCTGCTCCCACTCGGCCGCCGCGTCCCTGCTGTTTCATGAGACGCCTGGGCCTGAAGCTCGGGGCTGGCAAAGCCTCTGGAAGCCCCTCCTGGCCGCCTGTCCTTCTCGGTGGACTCCAGAATCTTCCTGGCCGCGCTGTCCTCCTGAGCCGCCCGTGCTGCAGGGTGTGTGGGTTCTTGCCTTTGACTCGAAGCTGCCAGAGCAGAAGAGACGGTCCGATACTCCGCCCTCAGAGGGACCTACTTGGACTTTACTACCACAGAAGCTGCACGTTTTCTCCTTAGCGCTCGAGGGGATTTTAAGCCCTGAATGCTAGTAGGTTGACAGGAAGTCTAAAAAGACGCACACATGCACAGCATTTTGATCTTTTAAAGATAACTAGTTTGTACACCTTGAAAACATAAGTCCATTCTCCCACTTGTGGCTGCCTTTTGAAACAGTCGATTCTGGACCAGCAGATCTCTTGAAAGGGACAGAAAGAACATCTAGGGGTGCTCAGCCCCACCCCCTCTAGTGTCGGTAGCCTCTAAACCAGCCTTCACGTGGATGCCCCATGACGGGACTCAAGCTAGAAGATACTGGAGGTCCCGGCCTGCAGAGAGGATGTCAGAGCCACAGCGGGTCACCCGGCGGGAGGGCCTGCAGGCCGTGGGCGAGGCTCTCTTACCCAGCATGGTTCTCACAGGAGCCCTTGACTGGTTGTGCCCTAAGAAAGCCTTTTCGCAGATGTCTGCAAACACCACGATCGTTTTCCCTGGGTGACTTTTCCCAGGTTGAGTGGCCTCTTTGGGGAAATGTGTCACCGCCAGTGTGGCCAGTCACCAGGCAGGTCAGGGCCGGCAAAGGGGCGGCTGCCCAGTGGAGCCAAGGTCCCAGGCCACGGTGAACAGTGGGTCTGGGGCAGGGAGGGGTCCAGATGTTCAGAGAATGGCTCAGAGTACGCACCGTGGAGTGGGCCCCTCCCAGCCCACACCCACTTCCTAAACTTGGCTCACTGAGTCCGGGCCTCACGCGCCTTGGAATGAAATGGGAGGTCCTCTGTCCAGCTCTTCTATGGTTCTTTTATGCAGCGGCCTGGACAGTGTGAGTGGCGGGATTCTTGTGGATGAAATAAGGAGAATGTATCTATAGCTAGAAGCGGCCCTGAGGAAGTTAGCCAGGTGAAGGTTCGCATCTTTTGTGTACCGTTTCTAAAAGGGCCTCACTTCGCAAATATTTACCTCTTAGTCTCCGGGTGAAGTGAGATAATTCGGGGGAGCTCCTGGCAGGTTGCCTTGAACCAGAGCCTCAAGGGTTAAGTGCTCTGTGGCAGGTGCAGGGCCACCCCTCCAGGTGAGGCTGACCTGGCCGAGGGCCGCAGCAGCGCTGAGCTCCTCCTTTAGCACTCCTCTGCCGGTCTCGAGAGGCTGCTAGTCTGCAGCAAGACCTGTCCCGGGGCCAGTGTGCACGTCGCTTTCGTCTGGGGTGAAGAGGGTGATTCTGGGAGTCGACTGACCAGGCTTTGAACCGCGCCGGATGCCCATCCCACGACCACTCTCTCGAGGGTCTGCTGTCTCACACATTTCCAGACGTGTCCATGGTAGCCGGAGTCGGATGGGGAGGCCTGCCGTGGGCCCAGCGGGACTTCAGGACGAGGCCGTTCTCTGACGAGGGCCTCTGAGACCCTCACGGTCTTTTCTTGCTGTCAGAGTCTCTGATCTTGGCAGCACCCACGAACAAAGACATGTTCCTTTGTTGTAAATTGTTTTTTAGCCGAAATATTACTTTTTCTATATATACGTTCTTATGAAACAAGGTTTAATTCTGTTAGCTTAGTATTATAAATTATAATCAAACCCAAACTAAGAGCTGGGGTATTTTATCAATTTTCACATGAAATCTCTAGCAGGAATAAAATGGCAACTCTGGTGAGAACAGAACAACCTATTAAATATTAGATCCAAGAGCTGCCACTATTTCTGTGATAGGCTTCCTTCCTGGGCGGGTAACGGGACATTAAGCAGGTTCTTGGCTGGAGAAATCTTTTGCTTGAGTGATATATGTAAAGCCCTTGTTTGCCAGCTGTCCGGAGTCAGGTGGAGGGACCAGCAGCTACCATGCTGCCCGGACAGCTGGAAGCCAGCAGGGTCTCTGAGGCCAGGCGCTTGATCCTCCCTGAGAAAGTCATCAGGGAGGATGCAGTCAGAGGGCAGGCCGCCCTCACGGGCAGCCGCAACGGGGCAGACGGCGGCGGGTCCTCCTCGCTGAAAAACCTGCCCCAAACTGTGCGTTTAGGTTAACGCGTCCAGCCAGGCTTCCCCCTAAGAGTGTTCTGGAGTCTTCGATGGAGGCCTGCAAGTGTGTCTTCCATATTTCTCATCATCACCCAGCAACTTCGAAACTAAAGCACAGGCTTACAGAAGTAAGGTTGCTCTTCACATTTTCTTTTGAACAGTGGTATTTCCCCCAATGCCTCCACGGTGTGTCTGTCCTGCAGAACAATTCCATCTCTGGGAAGAGGACAGGGGTCAGGCCTCGCCCCCCGACAGGCTCCTGGCCTGCGTGCGGGGCACCGAGCAGATCCTGAGGCCTTGCTCTGCTCACCCCGGGGAGCTTAGTCCCGGGCCGCCCTCTCCTTGCCGGTGGCTGGCCCGCCAAAGTCAGAGTGCCCTTGCTTCAGACACCTTAGACCTCTGTGATGTTACAGGCTTCTTCCCTCCAGACTGTCCGCGATAGACAGGAATTTGGGCCTGGCGGCCTCACTGCAGCTCAGTTCAGACGCAGGGGGAGCATTTCTCCTCACTTGGCCAAAGGTTCCCTTCATCACCAAGGCGGTAAACCAGCTGTCCTCCCCTCTGTGGACTGGGCCGGGATGGGCACAGTGTCCAAAAGAGTTCCTCTCTCCCGTCGGGCCGGCCAGAGCTTTACCTCTTCTGTCAGGCTCCATCCATGCCGTCTTGAGGGGTTTGAGTGAGAAGCTGCCCATCGCCGTGGAGATCAGACAGGGCTGTGTGCCTTTCCAGCAGTAACTCCGAGGTCAAGGGAAAGCACTCCTGTAGATTCTGAGCAGGGGCGAGTTGCTAAGATCCATTCGCCCCTGCTTCCTGATCTTGCCTAGATGAACGGATTTCGGGTTTAAGGTGAGAAACTGGAGATAAAGTGACTTGGAGCGGGACCGAGTGCTTCCCGGCTTCCCTCCAACAAGGCGTGGGCGAAGCTGAGGGTCAGTTTCAGATCGTCACCCTTCATCTGTGTCCTCCCAAGGCCAGGTGTGAAAACGCAGCCATGTTTGCTTAAAGGCGTGTCCTGTGTGCAGCATTTTGGGGGACAGCTTAAGGATGTTTGTGTTCACAGAACTGAAAATGTGTAGCTTCAGTGTTGCAATATTGTAACCTTAAAATTTGTCTTAATAAATGAATGCCAAACTGTGCTGGAACTACGTGCATCCCAGCAAATGCAGGGAAATGTAAGTGCTCTTTGCTGTACAAGAGGTAAAACCCTTCAGGGTTACCTAAGCTCACGCCCGTATTGCAAGAAATCCGTGACAGCCTCCTGCCTCTCCGTAGGAGCCAGCCCAAAGGGACAGACACCACCCCTTACTGGTGCAGAGAGTCCCCAGATCCACCGCAGCCAAGTGGCAGCCTTTGTCCTGAGCCTCCCCACCCACATGACTGGATCCTGCTTTCTCTGCCTGCTGGGCCCGGTGGGCTGGCGCTGATGCCAGAGGGGCACCACCATCACACCACCCATCAGAGAGAGCAAAGAAAACTCCTCTTCAAAAATGCCACTAGACTCTGTCCTTGGCAGCCACCCCGGCCCTTGGGGGACTGGGCGTGCAGCTGTCTGGCCTCACTGGGAGAGCTGGCCTCGGAGCCGGGGGGACCCCTCTGTGGCCCGGAGCTGCAACCCTTGGGGAGGGCAGTGAACAGCCCCCCTGGGAGGTGCCCCTGGCCTTTGGGCAGTGATGCTCCAAGGAACCCTGGCCCTGAGAGACCACTCTCTCCCCCAGGCCAGCCCTGCCCAAAGCGTGACACCCGAGGTGCGGGGGCGGGGCAGGCTCAGGATTCCGATGAGTTAGGAATTAAGTAGATGGACACGGAGGGGCTGTTAAAACCCTGGCTTCCAAACCAACAGAAAGCTAATTGTGCTCCTGTGAAACTGCTGGAAAGGATGAGTGACTGTGACTTTCTTCGCGGCCCCGTGTTTTGCTGGATTAATGTAAACTGCTTTGTTTGCAGGGTTTAATAGCCCCAAACCAGGTCAGTTCTCCAGGTGGGACTATAGTGTAGCGAGCCCGCTCCCGCTCGGAGGTTCTCACCCCGCACCGGGTCTTGAGGGAGCGACGATGGAGCCCAGGGCCGCACGTGAGCCGCGTGGGCGTCAGGCCCCGGCCGCAGGCAGGCATCGCCCGCCTGGAGAGCAGCGCGGAAGAGGAACGCGGGGCTTGGCGCCACTCACCCAAAGAAGCTGTTTCCATTTTTAAATCGTTCTCTTGGGGCTGCAGTAGAAAATAAGAAATGAGATTTTCTTGCTTTTTACTCTAAAACTTAATGTAATAAAAATGTTATATACATTTATGTAATATATACATATATACATAGTGTGAAATAAAATGTTTCTTGGACAAGAAATCCCCGTAAATCCAACTGTTAAAAATAGCACTTCACTCTGTTTTTGTTGATTTTCTTTTTAACACCTTAGGTGTCAGAAGACAACCTGGAATGCGCTCATCAAGCAAGTTGTTACTTTCTGGCTTAAATATGTAATTCAGGAAGACGGATGCTGCGCGCATAGGTTTTAAAAAATTGTTTGCACTTGAAATAGTTTAATGCTGTTAAAAAATAACTTTGAGGGCTTCCCTGGTGGCTCAGTGGTTGAAAGTCCGCCTGCCGATGCAGGGGACACAGGTTCGTGCCCCGGTCTGGGAGGATCCCACATGCCGCAGAGCGGCTGGGCCCATGAGCCATGGCCGCTGAGCCTACGCGTCCGGAGCCTGTGCTCCGCAACGGGAGAGGCCACAGCAGTGAGAGGCCCGCGTACTGCAAAAAAAATAAAAATAAAAAAAAATAATAACTTTGAGTATGGGTGTAGTGGGCCTCCAAGGTGTGGCGTGAAGATGACCTTTTTAATCTGTTAACATTTAACACTCTTGTTCCAATGCAGTCGGCTCTGGATTATATGTATAAATAATGTCATTCTGCAATTGGGGAAATGGTCGCTTCAGTAGTACTTTTCATCTTCTAAGAGTGATATTTCTAATTCACAAAAAAATTGATATTAAAACTTTCTTGAATATACCATTTGTTTATCTTCTGTTAAATTGGCTCAACTTTTACTGTATTGTTTTTGTTGAATTAAATGTTTACACCATGTCCCTTGCAGCCCTGATGTGAGGCAGGCTCTTCAAGACCGTGGCTCGTCCGGAGAGCCCTGCGGTTCTCTGGCCACTTCTTGCTGTCTCCCCATCTTCGGCCTTTGTGAGCAGCTGCCCATGCGTGTGGACTGCGGTCTCAGGGAACAGTTTTCTCCTTACAGCTTCAAGTCCACGAGTCCACCTTCTGTTGTTGGAAGATCACACACGACTCTGTACGGTGAGTGTGAAACTACTTTGTTAAGGATGCAGAGAAAAAAAGGCTGATGACAATTACATGGGATTTTTATTTGGCTGAAGCCAGCTGGTGAGCAGCTTGGTCATGCCCACGCCTACTTGTAGGCGCTACAGGGGACTAGAATCATGACAGTGTAGCTGCCAAGTACAGGAACTTTTCTCAATTGAAAAAAATCATACGCAGTTGAACCCTTTGAAGGCCTTTTTATGTGGTCAGACTCTAAACCACGAAGTGCCTAAAACACATTTCTCTAAGTGATCCCAATAAACTGGGGCGCGTCTAAGTGATTTTAGGCTAGAAAAGACGTGTCCACGCTCCATTTCCATCATTTCTGTGAACGTAGCAACAGGATAATGTTACTGTTGCAGAAAAATTCTCATCAGCCTGGGGCGTGGCTTCCTTCTCAGAGGAGAGGAGGGTCAGGGAGCCAGTTCTTCACCAGCCGCCGGGCCAGGAGGGCTGCGCCACGGGGAGCCCCCGTCACGGGGCAGAGGAGCCTTCGCGAAAGGTGGAAAGCACCGCACACCAGGACACCCTCTCGCTGTAAGTGAAAGAAGCAGGATTTATATGTTGGACACATTCAGAATGCCCTTCCTATGAAAACATCAGCACGTTTTAGATAGTTGGCTATTTGTCGTCCTAGTCAAAGCACTGGTCTCTAAGTGCTGTCCATCACACTGAACGCCTACGAGGAAGCCACGCGTATTTCTGGAGATCAGAAAAGGCCGCCTTGGAACTCGAGTCCAGAGTCCTGAGCCTTGCGGTTCTTCTGAGTCGACTCCTTTTCCTGTGAACTTCCTGCTTGTTTGTAGGAAGTGACGGGTGGGTACCTGGTGGCCCCAGGACAACAGCAGTGTGAAAAGTCCAAGGACCCAGAGCGCGGCCAGCTCTCAGCGCCCCGAGGCTGACGTCGCTCCGGCCCTATTAGCTCCGCCCACCGCCCTCCGTGCTACTCTGCGGTGCAGTTTGCGAGATGCATCCGTGCTGGGAACGCATCTTTTTCTTTTTTCGGCTGGTCCCTGGCCAAGTGGTCCAAGATGGCTTCCAAAATCGGCCGGCCTCCTACCCGACCCCGCCCGCCCCCCCAGCACGCGCCCCGCGGCCGCAGGCCCAGGGCAGAGGGTCCCCAGGCCGGCCCCCACCCTTCCTCTTGGAAGCCACGGAGGGTCGGCTTGGCGCACCCGGTACGCTTCGTCGGCTCTTACTGCTCGCCTGGAGCGCCCTCATCCCTCGGCAGCGTCGCCCCTGCTCTGTCTTCTCGGGAGCAGGTTTACATTGACAGCCGGCAGGGCCGGGCTCCTTGGACTGGGGTGTCCGCCTGCGGCCTCTGCCCACAACCTCGGCCCCAGCCGCGTCTCAAAAGTGGACGAGGGCGTCAGTCGGGGGGGTGATGAGGGAGCTCCCTTGCTCGGGTCTGTGGAGACGGGCCCTCCAGTGGCCCCGGGGAGGCGGAGATGGCCCAGCCGCCCGGCCTCGCAACCGGTCAGGTTTGGGGTGCATGGAGACCCACCAGCGGTCTGGCAGCAGGGCCCGGCGGCCTCCTGTGCCCCCAGAGCCTGGCCAGCGCCCGCCCGTCGCTAGGCCCACGGGGCACAGAGACCTGGTGGACGCAGGGGCCCCCCGAGGAAAGCGGACCCGCCCCCTGAAACCGAGGCGGAGGCCCAGGGGCCCAGGGCACCACGCCCACAGGGAGGGGGGTTCCTTCGCAAAAAGGTACAGCGCCGAAGAACTTTAGAGAGGCCCTTCGCGTTTATATACTTAAAGGGGGTGACAATTTCCCTAAATTGTCCTTGCACCTGCCCTCACTTGGAGCCGCGCTCAGAGCGCGGGCCTGTCCCTGGCCTCTCCCGAGTTCGCCGAGCCCGCAGCGCCCCCGGGACGCGGCGCTCTCAGCCCTCTGCCCGCCCTGCCCCGACGCCACTTCCACCCGGGGCGTCCCCGAAGCCCCCCAGGTCTCCCCACGTGCACCGGCTCTGCCCGCCCTGGGCCCGCACGCGCCCGCGCCCATGGCTCCCCCTCTCCCGGGCACCGGGAAATGCTGGCCACGGCCTGCCCACCCCCCGCCGCCACGGGGCCACGTCCACCTCCCCCAGCCCCTAGTCCTGTCCCTCCTGGCCCCTTGCCCTGCCCCTTCCGGCGCCACCGCTGCTCTGCCACCTCCCCTCCCTCCCCGACGGGAAACAGGTTTCTTCTTGTGCCCGCTTATTGCTGGCACCCCAGAAACGAAGCTGGGCACGCCTGCAGGCCATCGGGAAGCAGCGGCCTCTACTCACGGAGGAAGCTGGGCCTTGGGAGCTGGACCGGCGACCTGCCCGCGGCCCGCATCCGGGGGCTCCGAGGGCCGAGCGCCAGCCCGCGTCGTTCCTCAGTGGACGGTCAAGTGGACAGTGAAGCTGCACCGAAGTCTCCCCAACAAAGTCAATGCCCCTGATACGCTCACAAAAGTCAGAATAAGGAATGGATAATCAGGACACGTGTTTAACTCAGAATATATTAAGATGCAACACTGTAATGATAGCTTACTGTTTAATAAAAATCAGGGGTCTCCAATGGTATAATCTGGAAGCCAAACGTGCTAGGTCACTGCTGGTGATGGATGCACTAAGGAAGGCACCGTGTGCAGAGCCCTCGGTGAAACCGGGCCTAAATAATCCATAACGAAGTGTAATTTCTGTTTTGATTCATATAAAAAATTACAAAATATTCCCTGCCCCAAATTCTTATGTTACAGAAATGAACCGAAACCCTAGAATGAGGTGATTTTACAAAGGTATGAGACTGGAACATACAGTACGGCTGCCTTAAGGATGCAAGCAGCCTCGGGCCAGTGGGCTCCAAGCCGAGGTGCTGGTGCTGGTCTGGAGGCAGCTCTCCCGGGGCGCTTGCTGGGGCCCGGCCGGGTGGGAGCCGCCCCGAGCACGGGAGCCGCAGCGCCACTCAGCAGCCTCCACCTCTCCGCTCTACTGTGGGCCGGTGGTACTGTTTCAGGTTAGGCTGGATGTCCTTCTGTGTGTCTGTCTGTTAAAGAAAGTGACAGACACTCAGCAGAGGCCGGGATGGGCGCAAGCGTGGCGCCAGGGGAACCAGTGGGACTCCCACCTTCTGGTTTGGGCCAACACACTTTAGGGGTCTCAGCACCGGGACCTTCCGGGTCGTTCCGGGGGCAAACACTGACTGCAGCGCCGGGCTTGAGTACGAGGGCTGCTTGGTCACTCCCGACAGCTTGAGCTTGGGCAGTGCCATCACGTGGGCTGGTCCGTGTCTCCTGGGATGGTCCTCCTCTTGCTTTAGAGGCTGTTTCTAGGAGTAAAGCAAAGGTCAGATGAACATACAATGCTTCCCCTTTGTGGGAATTAGGAAAAGCAAAAGGGGCTCTTTTGTACTACTTTTGCCTCATACAATTTCTTGACCGTGAGGTGTGACGGTGTGGTGACTGGACAACACGTACCACGTCCCAGCCCCCTAGAAGTGCGGTGGCCGCTCCCTGGGCCGGGGCCAGGGTGGACAGCGGGGGAGGCCGCGCTGACGCGCGTGCAGCTCCCTGGGCCAAGGCCACGGTGGCGCTTCCCGCTCGGATTCCCCGAGGCCGGCCAAAGCGGCCTGCAGCCGGCTTCTGTGTGGCCAGCGCGCTAAGAATGGATTTCACATCTTCTAATAGTTGGAGAAAATTTCACGGCATGTGATTATGAGACTCCAGTTTCAGGGTCCACAGTTTTATTGAAACCCATCCCCACCATTCGTTTTTTTGTTTTTTTTTTTTTGTTGGTTTGTTTTGTTTTTTTCGGTTCGCTGGCCTCTCACTGTTGTGGCCTCTCCCGTTGCGGAGCACAGGCTCTGGACGCTCAGGCTCAGCGGCCGTGGCTCACGGGCCCAGCTGCTCTGCGGCATGTGGGATCTTCCTGGACCGGGGCATGAACCCGTGTCCCCC
>NW_006783036.1:2404247-2416119 GCF_000442215.2 Lipotes vexillifer | reverse complement strand
ACCCGTGTCCCCTGCATCGGCAGGCGGACTCTCAACCACTGCGCCACCAGGGAAGCCCCCCCCACCATGCGTTTACGTATGGTCTGCGGCGCCACCGGCCAGAAGAGTGGGCAGTCGCACCAGACGTTATGGCCGGCACAGCCTGAACCCTCACTCCGGGGCCCTGGCAGACAGCGTGCGCCTCGGCTCTGCCGCAGGGGCGCCCACGGCGGGTGCTAGCAGGAGAGACACCAACAGCTGACCAAGAGGGAGAGGAGGCCCGGTAGGGAGGGCAGTTAGGGGCAAAGTGAGGGAGGCTCAGCTGGGGAGCGGGGGTGGGCTTCGTCCCCGGCTGGTGGCCTGAGCAGCTGAAGGGGAGCCGCCTTCACCCGCCCTTGGAGGGAAGACACGGGGAGAGAGGCAGGTCTGCGGGGAGAGACAGGAGATCGGGTTTGAACAAGTCTGCCTTTTGGACATTCAGCTGGAGCCATCAAGCAGGTGTCTGGACACGGGGGTCCGGATTTCTGGAAAGCAGCCTGGCTGCAGGTATACCTGCGTCCTCGGCTCCCAGTGCAGAGTGACACTCAACAGATGCTGGGCTGAGTGAGAAACGATGGAAGGCCACGGTTACCACAGAGCTCGGTGCCAGCCCACAACTGTAATACTGGGGGAGCCGAGCAAAGGGGGGCCCCGTGGCACATGAGACAAAGGGGAAGCTATCGCGGGATGCAGCTATGCTTTCTACACCAAGAAGCGTGCGAGGCCACCTCTGTGCCAGGCGCAGTGCTCCTCTGGGGTGGGGCCTGCTGCTCTCGCAGGGGCTCAGCGGCCGAGTGGGGATGGTCACCTGGGCCAGTGTTGGCTTCCCTGTGCCCCAGCTAGGGTCCTCTGCGGTCACAAGGGCTTGGGCACCAGCCTGGCCCTGCGGCTGGGAGGATCCCAGCCTGCAACACTGTGGACCTTAGCTGGTGGCACAGAAAGGCCGGGGGCGCAGAGGTGCCACCTGGTATGGTGGCAGGTCGCTGATGGGCACAGTTTCCAGGCAGATGTGGCACCTCCCCAGGTGGCATCTGCGTCAGAGAGACACGGGCCCCTGAGGGTGTCCAGTCCCAGCTCAGACGGCCTGATCGCTCAGTACCTGCTTGCTGCCTTCCTGTGCCGGCTGCCAGTTGTTGTTGAGTAGTTTCGGTGCCACCGGCCGCTTGGGGCAGAGCGCGGAGGCCTTCCTCCTGGGCCTGGCCGGAGCCTGCTTCTCAGCTGCCCTACAGGACGGAAGGGGCAGGGGCGCCTCTGCTGAGAACCCAGCCACCTCAGGGCTTGTCGGCCTACTCCGGGGAGCTTTCCTTTTCCTCTCCTGTCTCAGCCTGAAGCCTCTGGGCTCCGGAGCCGTGGGCCCACCCCTGCCCAGTGACTCGAGGTTCAGGTCAGACGTCACCCCCACGTCACACACGCACGAGGGGACAGAGGGGTGGAGTCCGAAGCCCTCAGGGCAGGTACTTCCAATGGCAGGTGTCGCCCTACGCACGCGCCCTGGAACCTCACAGCGAGCGAGCTCAGCCCGCTCCCCCCACGCTGTGTGCCACGTGACCCTCCGGGGCTTAACACCACAGCCTTGGCATCAACTGCAAAGCAGCCACAGACCCTCCTTCCACCCTGCCGTGATGCCACTAATCGCCTCCTTTTGGGGGAAAATATCAGAAAGGAGCAAGGTGCGGGTTCCCAGAGGGACTGGCACTGTTCCCGGGAACCAGCCACCCAGCCGCGTGCCCCACGGGAACCCAGCAGGGCGCCTACCTCTGTTCTTGGAAGTAGGGGTGCTGCAGGGCCTGGTGGGCAGTGATTCTCTCATCGGGATCATAGGCCACCATTGCGTGCAGGAGGGAGAGGCATTGCGGGGACAAACTGGCTGTCAATAGAGGTATTCCTGATCCCTTTTTAAAAGTAAAATCAAAACTCATAGCTCTCGACCTGTATTGAAAGCCCAATGATAATAAACGATCACGCCGTCATTTAGAGCACGTGGCCGGTCCAGCATCACGACCCTACAGGGACCTGCACTGAAGGTAACAGCTTACAATCTAAAAAGGGCAGGGAGCAGGGGGGCATAAAGCCCATAGAATACAAGATCCTCCTGGAAACCGTGGACTTTGGGTGAGAATGACGTGTCAGCACAGGTTTGATGATAGCAGACATGCCACCCCAGGGCCGGTGCTGGTGGCCGGGAGGCTGTGCACTGTGTGGGGCCGGGCGGTAGACGGGAAATCTTTGTACCTTCCGCTCAGTTCTTCTGTGAACCTAAAACCGCTCTAAAAAAATTAAGTTTGTTTTTTTAAAAAGGGTGGGAGGTCGTGAAATCTGTTACGCTGTTAAGTGTAAGAAAACTTTTTCTTGAGAAGACTAATACCACATTCCCACCAGAAAAGAATGAAACAAAGTTTTAAAAAAGAAAAAGAAGTGGTGGCACAGTGGTTGAGAGTCCGCCTGCCGATGCAGGGGACGCGGGTTCATGCCCCGGTCTGGGAAGATCCCACATGCCGCGGAGCGGCTGGGCCTCTGAGCCATGGCCGCTGAGCCTGTGCGTCCAGAGCCTGTGCTCCCGCAACGGGAGAGGCCACAACAGTGAGAGAGGCCCGCGTACCGGGAAAAAAAAAAAGAAAAAAGAAAAAGAATCCAGCATGGCTGTCATCTCCTTACCTCCCTAGGGTTCTGGGAGCTGCTGGGTGCTGCCCACACCCCCGAGTCACCCCCGAGGGGTCAGGGTGGCCAAGCTGCCGGGTGGCGGCTCCGCAGGGTCTGTGCGTGCAGACTGTGCTGGGGAGCCTTTCCTACCCAAAGACCTCTGTGGCCTGAGAGAACATTCCCGGGACAAAACCCGCATGCCAGGCTCGTGGGACTTTGAAGAGGCCCCTGGGGGCGACAGAGGCAGGGTGGGTCCGCGGTGGTGGGGCGGCCTGGGGGCTGCACTTACTGTTTGAACTTGGTGACGGTCTTCCCAGTAGGTGTGCCAATGATGTCGTGGATCCTCGAGATCTGGTCCAGTTCGTTGGCTCCGGGGAAGAGGGGCTGCAGGCTGGGCGGGCGGCCAGGGCTGTGGTCAGGGTGGCGGCCTCCCAGAAGAGGGACCTCCAGCCCCCCCGCCCATGCTTGGGCCTTCCTCCTCCTACTGTCCCTACGGGTCGGTGTCTTTCTAAGGCACAGGGCCACACTCCCGTATCTGCACAGCAGGTACCTCTGCCGGCTAAGAGATGAAAGCCCCCAGAGCCTCCTTACGGCCCGGGGAGTTTAATTGACAAAAATTCAGGCTGGGTCAGGTCGGGCTGTGTAGACAAATGAGGTCCAAGGAGCGTTTTGGTTTTGGAGCAGTCACGGATTTGGGAATTGTGGATAAAAGATTTTAGACCCATACACATTACAGGCCACAAAGAAGAGTTTAAAAACGTAGCTCTGGGCTTCCCTGGTGGCGCAGTGGTTGAGAGTCTGCCTGCCGATGCGGGGGACGCGGGTTCGTGCCCCGGTCTGGGAAGATCCCACATGCTGCGGAGTGGCTGAGCCCGTGAGCCATGGCCGCTGAGCCTGCGCGTCCGGAGCCTGTGCTCCGCAACGGGAGAGGCCACAGTGGTGAGAGGCCCGTGTACCGCAAAAAAAAAAAAAAAAAACTGTAGCTCTGACGGTAAGATGACTTCTATTCAGGGAAAACGGCAGGAGCTCAGGCCGCAGGGGAGAATAGAAAACGCAGAGGAGCTGGACGGCTCTGAGGTGGGGCAGGCCGGGCACAGAGTGCAGTCAGCGAGGCTCAGCGTGGGCTGCCCAACGCCCTGAGTGGATGCCGCCGGCACCAGCGCCTCTGACATCCCTCCAAACTGACTCAGGGATTTTAGCACAGGAGAAAAGATCATTTGTTGGTACTTTAGTATCAGTGAAATCACCACTCTCCTTTCCAAAAATAACAGTCACTTATCAATAGGAATGATCTAGAATCAGAAGGTGTGTCCCGAAGGGCCCAAACGTCTGTATTTATCAAGGGGTCAGTTGAGCAGGCGGGACTGGATGACCCGGGTCCTGCCTACGCTGGGCTGTACCATCCTGACGTGCGTCACCCCGAGGTTAAGTCCGCCCACCCGTCCTGCATGACCCGCTACGAGCAGGTGCCGCCCCACCTCCTCCCGGGGCTTCTACCACCCAGTGCCCCCGCCGCCGGTGGACGGGACAGGCCCTCCTCCCTTCCCGGGCCTCTGCCCTGGCCCTGCTGCGCCCAGCGGTAAAGCCCAAAGGCTGGGGGAGGGGAGGACGGTTAGGGCTGGGGCTTCCTGGACTCCATCCAGCTCGCCCTCACTCCCGGGGCCAGAGCACCCCACCCAAGCGACTGCACTCTGAGGGTAGACTGGGGGGCACCGCTCGCACCCCGCCCCCATGGCAGGCCCCACGAGGTGGCAGGAAGCACGCCTCGACTCTGTTCCTTCATTTGGCTTCATCAATCCTATGGCTGATGAGGCCAAATGGAGAGGCCCACCGACCCAGGGCCGGGGCGGGCCAGTGGGAAAGAAGTAACTGATAATGTTCTTTCCTCCATACCCAGAAAGCAAGGAAAAGTGATTGACACATTTCCTGTCGAGTTAAAAAACCACCATGACACCAGAAGGACTGTAAACGCGGCACCGTAGAGGGAGGGACTGGCACGAAGCCACTGGATGGCCGAGCCCCGCGTGGACCGGCCTCAGGACCCTGACACAGCCCCCCTAGCCCAGCAGCAGCTGCAACTCTGGCACCACCTGGCCATCTCATAGAGCACGCAGCCCGCACTCCACAGGTCCATCTTGTAGGTATAGAAGCCATCAGTGAGGAGACACTCTGGGGCCCGGTACCAGCGGGTGGAGATGTATTCCGTGTACGGCTGCTTAGAATAGATACTCCGGCAGGACCCAAAGTCCCCTAATTTCAGGACATCCTGCTGCAAGGGGGGAGAGAAACAGGGACAAATAACATCTCATCAAGCAGCGATTGTAATACAAACCATTTCAAATATTTATGCACCAACGGGAAAATTCCCAGCATCTAAACTAGCTTGTGGAACATAAAGTACTGGCTCTATAAGCTCCTGAAATAGCCTGTAGCAGGTGAGGAAGCCGTGTTTCTCTTCAGTGGAACACATTTACGAATATTCTGGCTATGTTTAACAGACATTTCAAAATGTCTACAGGTTTTGGAAATTTTTAAGTCGCAGTGTAAGTCTACAGATGAACTATACACCCTGGTCACATGCCCTGTTATGCCTCAAACTCCCCACCACGTCCAGTGCTTCTGGCAGCTTGGTTCCCATTCGGGGGAGGCTGGGGGCCTGGCCTACACCACATGGGATCCTTGAAGGAAGTCAGACAGCCCAGGGAAACAGGTTTCAAGGTGTTTCTTCCATCTTCTCTACCTCTCACATTCAAGTAATAAAATTCATGCTGTCAATAAATTTGAAGCCTCTGGCACCTACAGCTAGAGCAAACATTAAACAGCAGTTCTCTTAGCCAGATTATCAAGAAACCTACCCTGACAGCCTTTTACCTCTGTTCCCGTTCCCCAATACATTCAACAAAAATTACAAGGCATATTAAAAGGCAAGAAAAAACAGTCTGAAGAGACAAAGCATACATCAAAACCAGACTCAGATATGGCACAGGTTTTAGAATTTTAGAATTCCCAGACAGGAAATTTATAATAACTATGATTAATTTGTTAAGGGCTCTAATGGAAAAAGAAGACAGCATGCAAGTTCAGAAGGGAAACGTAAGCAGAGAGATGGAAACCCTAAGAAAACATCAAAAGGAAACACTAGAAATAAAAAACACTGTCACAGGGACTTCCCTGGTGGCACAGCGGTTAAGAATCCGCCTGCCAGTGCAGGGGACATGGGTTCAAGCCCTGGTCCAGGAAGATGCCGTGGAGCAACTAAGCCCGTGAGCCACAACTGCTGAGCCCACGTGCCTACAGCCCGTGCTCCGCAACAAGAGAAGCCACCGCAATGAGAAGCCTGCGCACCGCAACGAAGAGTAGCCCCCGCTCGCCACAACTGGAAAAAGCTGGCATGCAGCAACAAAGACCCAACGCAGCAAAAAATTAAAAAAATTAAAAACAAACAAACAAAAAACACTGTAACAAAAATTTTAAAAGACTTTGATAGACTCAACACAGCCAAGGAAAGAATCAGCGAGCTTGAAGATATGCCAATAGAAACTTCCCAAACCGAAATGCAAAGCAATAGAGGAATGTCAAAAACAAAACCGAACATCCAAGAACTGTGGGACGATTTCAAAAGGCGCGGCACACACACTACAACGTGGATGAACCTCGACATAACAATGCTGAGTGAAAGCCAGACCAAGAAAGAGTATATGCTATGTAATTCCATTTGTAGAACGTTCTAGCTCATCTTTGCCTGGGGACAAGGGACAGGGGGCAAGGATTACCAAAGGGCAAGAGGAGGCTTTCAGGGGTTTTGGATTTGCTTGTGAAGTTGACTGGGATGATGGATCCATGGGTGTACACATATGCCCAAACTGAGCAAACTGTACACAGGCATAGTTTAAGGGCTTTCAAGTGAGACATATCAGAGCTCAAATCCTGCCTCTTCCACTTTTATATTTAGAGTGCTTAGAATGATAATTTAAATGGAGTTTATTTTTGTATATAGTATAAGAAGGGTGCCTTTTTCCAGATGTACAGTTATGTTGATGGCATTTATTAAATTAACCATTTTTTCCCAAACTGGAAGGAAAAAACCAAACATGTTATAACAAACATGGTATCCATTGGGATTGAAAACATATCCAGGGAAAAGTTTTTATATTCTACCTTTCTTCTGATATCAATTTTTCATATAAAAGTTCTTACCTTTATTAATATATTTTCTGGTTTTACATCTCTGTGAAATATTCCATTTCTGCATTCAATATAAAAGGAAGGATAGAATTAATTGTACCTCATTCATTCAAATTCTTTTATACTATATTCTTAATGAATGGTACTACATTTTATTAATTTGAAAGCTGCCAAGTCTCCAAGTGCCTACCTGTGCATGTGATCAAGGGATTTACACAACTGGTACATATAGTGCATAATTTTTTTTTCTGATAATGGGTGTCTTCTCCCTGTGCAATCAAGGAAATAGCCAAATATGGTTACCAATGATCCGTATCCCCTTTTTTGAAACGAAAGATGGAATCCATTTTTATTTAGCAATGTGTGAAAATCTAACTTCCTCAGTGAAAAATAACCTGGAGTAGTTCTAGGAAATATGGAGTCTATCTATAAAATATGCCATTAAAAATTCTACATACTGGCACGATTTCATTTAAAATCACAGAGCGCCAGGCCTTCTGATTGCAGTCAGAACAGTGCTGAGCGGATCACCGCAAGGGCAGCTCGGTATGGAGGTCCTAACACAGCCTCGGGTGGGCCTCCAGGGCAACCTCCTTCACGCTGATTATGAGCTCAAATCCAGGGTTTTCCTCGGCTTCCTGGCTACATGGAGATCTCCGTCTTTAAGGGGATGGATCACGTTTTCTTAACCCAAGAAGACCAATGGCTGCTCTCACTTGCACAGCCACACATTCCTCTCTCACAGAAGGAAGCAGTCACTGGGCGCGGCTGACAGCCCTGCAGCAGCCTGTAATCTACACCTTCTCCCCTCCTGCAGCTTTCAGGACGCTCCAAAACTCTTAACACTACACTCCAGCATCAGAGCTGCCCTTGTTCTCAAAGGTGTCACATTTTACTTGATTTTAATATCAGAGGTATGTGTTTTTAAGCCATTAGGTTTTAAATCTGCAAAATATCCACTCTCACCTAACAACTCAGAAAACCACTTTCCCCTCCCTCCGTGAGCACATATCCCACTAGACATTTTTCATCCAAGGCTTGCAATTTCTGTCGAAAAATTAATGTATTCTTTTTCTCGCATAACAAGACTCTTTATGTTAATAATAGAAAGTAATTTAAATTACAAAGCGTCTAAGTGCAATGAATGTTTTCCATGGCATACTATAATCTTTTTATGCTGTTTCACGTAATTTATCATCAGTTTTCCAGAACTTAAATTGAAAGAATTAAAACTAAGACTTTGTCAGCTTCCCCCCACTTGAGGAATTTTATCAAATTATTATCTATATAAAGGTGAAAAGAAAGTAAAATTTTTATTCTCTGTCACACTCAAGGCTGGACGAACCTTCGTGAGGCTCGGCCCTCATTGGGCAGGGGGTCTCGCTGCCCACTGACTAGCCCGGCTCTCCAGACCCCCCTTGGCAGACTCCCTCCCAGCACAGGGCTCTCAGGACCCAGGAGCACCCGAGTCCCCGGGGGCTTGTGAAGATACAGAATGCCCCATCATCAGCCCCGGCACTCCTGGTTCAGTAGGTCTGTGGCGGGGCCCCAGAAGCTGCCTTTCCAGCAAGTTCTCAGAATGGGCCGCCAGGCCTGGTCCCTCCCCTTGGGAACTGCGCCCCATCACATCCTGCTTGTTTATAGAAGGCTCCAGCCACATTCACTCGGGGACGTTTCTGCGCGCCCCCAAAGCTCTCCTGCTGCATGCTGTACTCACGGTGCTCTGTTCCTAGAAGCACCCTTCCCAGCCATGTCCAAACGTCCACATCTTATAGCATACAACTGCCATTACAGTCATCTGAACTTGAACTCAGAAAAGGTGGACTCTTTTAGGAAAAGTCTAATCCATCCAATCTTCATAAGCACCTAGGCAGCTTTTAAAAAGTAGATTCCAAGGCCCAAACCTAGACCCAGTGAATCACAAATCCAGGCAGGTGGCCAGGAATCTGCATTTTCGGCTGCCTTCAGTCCTCAGTGGCGGAGGACTCTTTGGATGGCTGCCCTTCCTTTCCTCCTGGGCCTCCCCTGCTCCCCCCATTCACAGCCGTGGGGCAAGGCCACGACTCCCTCCCCTGTCCTCCGTGAGAGCGCCTGCCTGCACACGGGGGCTCCAGGCGGACAGAGGTGCCCTCGTGAGCCATGTGGGCCACTGGTCTGAACCATCGGAGTCCACACACTTGACAAGGAGGGGACTGACCGCTGACTTTCACACTATTTTCCCAAAACAAGATCCTAACTCGCCAGGCCCAAGACTGCATCTGGTTCCCACAAGATGCTTGCTCACAAACATCTTGAAACAAATACATATAGTACAATCAATAAACCACTCTGAAGTTCCTGGTATGACCCTTTACTGAATGCCAGCAGACTGCAAACAGTATTTCTCTCTTTTGGCTCTCCCGACCAAATTAATTTTCCCAAGTTAATTTTTACCCAATATTCTCATTAAGAAGGTACTAAAAAATGTCATATACAATACCAGCAATGTAAAAAATCTGAAGTGAACACAGTGATTAACTATGGCGTTGGCTGTCAGTACTAACATAAGGAAGAGGGCCTCCAAGTGTAGCCAGCACTGTAATAGAATATCCAGCACACTGCCTTCTCACAAAAGGCCCTGTACCCAGGCCTGCACCTGGCTTTCCTGGTCAGGCTTGGGGGTGCATTCTGGGTCCACCATGGCACAGCCAAATGCCCACAGTGTACACCTGGGCCCAGAGGCTATGCCCTGTGGCACCGTGTGAGCACGTGTTTGCCATCGGTGTTTTCCAAAGGAGAGCCTTGCCTGATGGCACACTGTTCTGAGAGTAGTTACAGGGTAGCAGGTGGGGTGTCAGGCTCAGCATGGAGCTGGAGCCATCACCAGCACCCCTCTCTCAACAAGACAAAATTCCAAGAGGGGTCCTCCCAGTTCTGCTCTTTGAAGCTGGCTCGTCTCAAGCAAGTGCTCTAAGTTCTTGGAAGTTCAATTGCCTCACCTCTATAATGGAGTTGAGCTCACAGAAATGGGAAGAGCAAATGCAGGAACACAGAGCAAGCACACTATAAAGGCATAATGATGATGATGGTAATGACAGCAGCTGACCCTGATTGAAGGCTACGCAAGCCAGCACTGCTCCAAACACCTCACAACAACCCTAAGAGTCAGACACTATGATTATCCCCATTTGATAGACAAGGACTAAGTCTCAAAGAGCCTAGCCAGGACCGACCATCATGAAATGCACACGGCACTGGGCATGCTCTACCCAGTGTGTTGATGTGGGACATCCAAGCTGCGTCAACACAGCCAAACTGGAACGGCCCTTCCCAGAAGCACCAGCATTAAAAGTAACAGGATGGGCTTCCCTGGTGGCACAGCGGTTAAGAATCCACCTGCCAGTGCAGGGGACACGGGTTCGAGCCCTGGTCCGGGAAGATCTCACGTGCCGCGGAGCAACTAAGCCCATGAACCACAACTACTGAGCCTGCACATTGCAACTACTGAAGCCCGCACGCCTAGAGCTCATGCTCCGCAATAAGAGAAGCCACCGCCATGAGAAGCCCGCCCACTGCAGCGAAGAGCAGCCCCCGCTCGCCTCAACTAGAGAAAGCCCGCACGCAGCAATGAAGACCCAACGCAGCCAAAAATAAATAAATAAAATAAATTTATTTAAAAAAAAAAAAAAGAGAGAAAGGAAATAAATGAGCACTCTGTAATACAGGGAACTTCATAAGAATGCAAACAGAAGGAGGTTCCCTCTCAGAGGGATTATCTGAGCAGGGAGCCCTGCCTCATTCTGAAGCATAGAGTAGAATGTCGAGCAGCAGCAGAGCCAGGAAAGATGCTAGAAGGGGACAGGCTTGAGGAAGGGCTGAGCTGCCGCCGCCCTCTGCGCCCTCCTCACCACATCACCCAGCCGGCCTGAACGCCTCATGGCTTTGCTCGTTTGCAGCTGAGTTCTGAGCAGACAAGACTGCCAGAAAAACACCTCCCATGAGCACTGTACGTTTACAGCCCAGTACCGTATACTTAGATGAAACTACTGCACAAATGATTTTGAGAACTAAAACAAATATATGGGAACTACAAGCTCTAAAAGACCTTAGATTAGCTTTGAAATTATTCCACGTACCTCGTATTAGTTCATAAATATTCATGTCCATAAGTTCACATATTAGTGCAAGAGAACCAGATTTTCTGTCACTGAAGAAGAAAGCAGGTTTTTAAAATGTTTTTTTTCCTTGTCTTCATCAGAAAAAATAATCAAATATTTAATTCATTTGTAAACACTTCTGATAAACACAAAGCACTCCTACATCAGACAAAGACCAAAGCGTAATGATTGAAACAGAAGTTTTGACTTTTAATCAACGTTTCAGGCAAAAATAATTTGAAATAATAGTAAAACTCTACTTCAGGCAAAAATTCTAAAAGCCCCTCCCCACAATTTTTAAAGAGAAGAGTGTCTTGCAAATCGAAAAGTCAACTATCAGCAGAAAGAAGAGACGAGGTTTGAGCAGATGTAGAAGCAAAACAAAGAAGTAGGATTTGCTTCATGCTCTGTGGCTGCAAATTTAGTGTTAATTTACCTAAATTACTTTCATGTGATTGGGATACACCACAGTGCAGGGAGCAAAACCGAAACTCCAGCCGAGGCAAAAAGGAGGAAGATGAGTCACATCACACCCCCGCAGTGTCACCCCCGGACCCTGCTCCAGGCGCCTCTGGTGGGGCTGGAAGGGGTCCCCGCTGTCACTCAGGACTGTCAGGAGGCCCACGTGCAACCGTGTACAGAAGTACTTTGCAAAGTGCACATAAAGCACCCTCAGCACAGGCAGTGCTGTGACCGTCACACGCAGACTGTGGTCTCTGGATCTGGTCCCAGCTAATGGCCCAGAGCACGCGGGCCAGGACACCACACAGCCATGACAAGACATTGCATTTTGAGTTTAGAACTGTTCAGCCTCCTGATTAAAATCTCCTGCATTGGGCTTCCCTGGTGGCGCAGTGCTTGAGAGTCCGCCTGCCGATGCAGGAGACGCGGGT
>NW_006783036.1:2397732-2403009 GCF_000442215.2 Lipotes vexillifer | reverse complement strand
CTGCTGAGGGGCGCCTTGTCAGAGCTCCAGGCCAGGACCCCAGCCCCAGCCCCTGGCAGACAAGCCCCTCCAAACAAGCTGTGCTCTGCCTTCTTGATCAACAGGTAAACCTTACGGCAGCTACTCTATAATCAGAAGAGAAATTAAAAATCCCCTGAAATTATGTCAATTGTAGTAAGAAAGGCTGCATGAAACCACACAGAGATGGCAAGTGGCAGCAATAAAGTGCAGTTCCTGAAAGAGGACAACAGGGGCTTTCCCAGTAGGTCACAACTCACACTCGGATGCCTAGGGCCACCACCGTCTACACAGAAGCCCAACTGCTACAGGAGAGGAACTGTTTGAATGTTGTTTGCTTTTATGAGGTGGAGTCACTGAAATGAAGGCCTTTCCACGTTAGGACTCAGATACAGACACTGGTCCAAATAAGTAAGTGACTTAAGATAAAATAAAAATTATTATTCTCTGAGCTACAAAGCAAATATTTAAAATGCCTACCATGGTTTTCTTTCTTAAAAAGAGATTTAATAATTATCATCAAATTTAGATAACGTTTAAAGCCCCAAATATACTTACAAAATCACTTCGTGCAAGGTAAGAATGTTTGGGTGTGGATTCAGGTGCCTCAGTGCTTGTATCTCTCGTAGATTGTTCACTTGCTCAATACTATGGTGTAGGTAAAAATAAATAACTAATTTATAATTCAGGTCAACTTCAGGTCAACTTCAAGCCCCCCTGGTGAATTATTTTAAACATTTAAGAAAGAAACACTCGGGCTTCCCTGGTGGCGCAGTGGTTAGGAATCCACCTGCCAATGCAAGGGACACGGGTTCGAGCCCTTGTCCGGGAAGATCCCACATGCCATGGAGCAACTAAGCCCGTGAGCCACAACTACTGAAGCCACGCGCCTAGAGCCCGTGCTCCACAATGAGAGAAGCCACCACAATGAGAAGCCCATGCACCACAATGAAGAGTAGCCCCTGCTCGCCACAACTACAGAAAGCCCGTGCGCAGCAACAAAGACCCAACACAGCCAAAAATAAATTAAATTAATTAATTTAAAAAAATGAAAACATAACCACAAGAAGTCTTGTATAAAGTTATATAGCAGATTTATTCAGAGCAGTCCAAAACCAGAAACAACCCAAAAGTTCCTCAACAGGAGACCAGATAAACAAGTTGTTTTGTAGTCATAGATTGGAATGAATACTACTCAGCAGTAAAAAGGTATGAACTACTGGTACGACAGTATGGATGAATCTCAAGGACTTTATGCTGTGCTGAAGGAGCTGGACACAGAGCACAGACTGTGAGATTCCATTTAATATGAATTTCTAGGGACTTCCCTGGTGGTACAGTGGGTAAGACCCCATGCTCCCAGTGCAAGTGGCCTGGGTTCGATCCTGGTCAGAGAACTAGATCCCACATGTATGCAGCAACTAAAAGTCTGCATGCTGCAATGAAAATCCCGTGTGCCGCAACGAAGACCTGGTGCAGCCAAAATAAAATAAATAAATAAATAATATATATATATATATATATATTTTTTTTTTTTTAATGTAGACATTTGAATTTCTAGAAGAGGATACAGGGAAACAAAACAAAACCCAGAAGAGTGGCTACCTGCGATGGGGATGGAGAACTGAGTAAAAATGAATATGAAGGAATTTTTGAGGGTGACAGAAATGTTCTATGTCTTGATTACATGGAGATATCTACTTTGCAAAATTATACAGTTAAAAAACGTGCATCTCTGGGCTTCCCTGGTGGTACAGTGGTTGAGAGTCAGCCTGCCAATGCAGGGGACACGGGTTCATGCCCCGGTCCGGGAGGATCCCACATGCCGCGGAGCGGCTGGGCCCGTGAGCCATGGTCGCTGAGCCTGCGCGTCCGGAGCCTGTGCTCCGTAACAGGAGAAGCCACAACAGTGAGAGGCCCGCGTTCTGCAAAAAAAAAAAAAAAAAAAAAAAAAAATGTACATCTCAACATATGCAAATTTTGCCTTTAAAAAAAAAAGAATTGTTGGGACTTCCCTGGTGGTCCAGTGGCTAAGACTCCGTACTCCCAATGCAGGGGGCCTGGGGTTTGATTCCTGGTCAGGGAACTAGATCCCACATGCCACAACTAAAAAATCCTGCACACTGCAACGAAGATCCCGTGTGCCGCAACTAAGACCCAGTGCAGCCAAATACATAAATAAGTATTTTTTAAAAAGAACTGTATAATAATAACCAAGTGGGGAAGGAGACTGGGTGGAGGTATAGATTAAATAAAAATCACAGGGGCTTCCCTGGTGGCGCAGGTTAAGAATCCGCCTGCCAATGCAGGGGACACGGGTTTGATCCCTGGTCCGGGAAGATCCCACATGCCACGGGGCAACTAAGCCCATGAGCCACAACTACTGAGCCTGTGCTCTAGAGCCCGCAAGCCACAGCTACTGGAGCCCACATGCCACAACTACTGAAGCCCATGTGCCTACAGCCCGTGCTGTGCAACAAGAGAAGCCACCACAATGAGAAGCCCACCCACCGCAACGATGAGTAGCCCCCGCTCGCCGCAACTAGAGAAAGCCTGCACATAGCAATGAAGACCCAACGCAGCCAAAATATAAAGAAAGAAAAAAAGAAATTTATTTTAAAAAACAAACAAGAAAAACAACTTGGTCATGTTGCAGACCTTACACAAGTAACTAACTTCATTATCTCCAAACTAATACTTTGAGCCACTGAGGAATACGGTCCTCGGGAGCCGAAATCACGCCTCCTGACACAGTACTAATGAACTGGTTTATTATACCTTACCCGGACTTCATATGAGCAAAGATTACTGCAAAAGCCATCAATTTCTGGGAGGAGGTGGGGTCAGAGGCCCAAAACCAAGCTCCTCCAGCCTGTGTGACTCAGCGTGCTTTTCCCGTTACTGACTCTTGTTTCTCACATCACCCACACAGCGGCACGAGGTGACTGTGAGGGTTCAGTTAGGCAACGATAAGCAGAGCAGAAATGGATTTTTAGGGCTTCCCTGGTGGCGCAGTGCTTGAGAGTCCGCCTGCCGATGCAGGAGACGCGGGTTCGTGCCCCGTTTCGGGAAGATCCCACATGCCGCGGAGCGGCTGGGCCCGTGAGCCATGGCCACTGAGCCTGCGCGTCCGGAGCCTGTGCTCCGCAAATGGGAGAGGCCACAACAGTGAGAGGCCCGCATAACGCAAGGAAAAAAAAAAAAAAAAAAAAAAAAAAAAAAAAAGAAATGGATTTTTAAAGGAACCTAAAATTATTCTTCAAGTGAGTAAGATTAAACTGTTTTATAATGATGATAGATACTCTGGAACTCTAAAAGCTAGAGATATTATTTTCACAGTTGAAAAACAAAAATAAAACCAAAGAACAGCATAAAACTTGTGGATCAAGGATCAGTGACACTGGACCATCCAATAAATTATTAGCAATAATATTCCTAGAAATGACACCAACAGCAGTTATCTTTCTTCTAGAACTTTCTTCTAGAAACTATAAAGTCATTTCTTCCTGTAAATCAGAAATAACAGCAATACCCTTTTCAACGTTAGAAGCTATGTGCAATGTGACTCATTCCAGATCCTCTATGGTCATTTTCTGTTTGTTTTAATTTTTTTTATATAAGTTTATTTATTTATTTTTGGCCGCATTGGGTCTTCGTTGCTGCATGCAGGCTTTCTCTAGTTGCGGCGAGTGGGGGCTACTCTTTGTTGCGGTGCGTGGGCTTGTCATTGTGGTGGCTTCTCTTGTTGCGGAGCATGGGCCCTGGGCGCGCAGGCTCAGTAGTTGTGGTTCACGGGCTCAAGAGCGCAGGCTCAGTAGTTGTGGCGCACAGGCTTTGTTGCTCCACGGCATGTGGGATCTTCCCAAACCAGGGCTCGAACCTGTGTCCCCTGAATTAGCAGATTCTTAACCACTGTGCCACCAGGGAAGTCCTGTTTTGATTTGTTTTTTACTTTTAATTTTGAAATTATTTTAGACTAACAGAAGAGTTGCAACGATAGTAAAGGAAGTCTCCTTCACCTGGCTTCCCCTAATGTTAACATCTTACATAACATTTATCAAAACTAAAAATTAACATTGGTACAAATCTATTAACTACACTAGACACTTTATTTGGATTTCTCCGGTTCTTCCACTAATGTCTTTTTCTCTTCCAGGATGCAGGAGACCACACTGCAATTAAGATGTCATGTCCCCTCAGTCACCTCTACTCTGTGACAGCTCCACAGTCTGTCTTTGTTTTTCATTATCTTCACAGTTTTGAGGAGTACTGGGCAGGTATTTTGTAGAATGCCCCTCAATTTGGTCTCTTCTGATGTATTCTCGTAATTCAACCGAGATTATGGATCTTTGGGAAAGAACACCACGGAGGCGACATGCTCTTCCCATGCTGCTTTATCAGAAGGTACATGATATCAGTGTCTTATTACTGATGATGTTAATCTTAATCATTTAGTTAAGCTGGTATCTACCAGGTCTCTCATTGTAAAGTTACTATCTTTCCCTTTCTATTTTCTATTCTCTATCAGCAAGTCAGCAAGTCCAGCCCACAGTCAAATGGAAGGAAATTAAGCCCCACCTCCTGGAGGAAGGAATATCAAACAATTTGTGGATATAAGTTAAAACCACCACAGTAATTAATAAATATTTGGGAGGAGATCACTCGAGGCTGTGCAGAAATTCTGTTCTATTTATTTATTTAAACTTTTTTTGGCCACACCACAGGGCATGCAGGATCTCAGCTCCCTGACCAGGGATCGAACATGTGGCCCCTGCAGTGGAAGCTCGGAGTCTTAACCACCGGACCACCAGGGAAGTCCCAGAAATTCTGTTCTCTTTAAAGTTTCACCTTACTAATTTTAGCATTCATCAGTTTATCTTGCCTGCAGAAATTATTACTATGTATTCTAATGATGATTTTCCATTTCCCTCATTCCTCTGTATTTATGAATTAGAATTCTTCTGTAAGGAAGAATTTTCCCCTCATCCCAACTTGTTTATTCATTCGGTCATTTATTTACATCAGTATGCACTCATGGTTATTTGAATGAAGAGGGAGAGAAAGAGGTGCACACATGGTTAGTATACATACACACTAGCTCTGTCTGCTCAGAGGACCCAGATGTGCTGACATTCCAGGAGCAATGAGCATACCTGGTGCCAAGGTCTGATTTCCTAAATACCTTTCTCCGATAAAAGGGACCAAAACTGGGCTTCCCTGGTGGCGCAGCGGTTGAGAGTCCGCCTGCCGATGCAGGGG
>NW_006783036.1:2390121-2397300 GCF_000442215.2 Lipotes vexillifer | reverse complement strand
GTCCGTGCGGCCCGTGAGCCATGGCTGCTGAGCCTGCGCGCCCGGAGCCTGTGCTCCGCAATGGGAGAGGCCACGGTGGTAAGAGGCCCGAGTACCCAAAAAAAAAAAAAAAAAAAGCGGACCAAAACTCCTTTGAGAAATGGAAGATTCTAGGGGCAGGGAAAATACAAGATGAGCTTAGAGAATCTTGTAGTACCAAAAAGTAAAGAAGTGTTAAAAAAAAAGAAAATGCTGGGTGATGTCAAAGGAACATAGGAGGCAACATGAAAGTGCTCCCCACGGCCAGAGCGGGCTCAATTTTAGCTGGAACAATTCTCAAATAATGATAGCACTGGATTATAATCACCTATAGTTTTGGACATATGTATCAAGAGCAAATGAGAACTCACAAGAGAAAACCCGAAATCCAATTCCCCATGGGTTTAGATTACACAGGCTAGCAGACACCTATCAGAACTAAGCTGGAGACTCTGTCACTGATTCTGGACATCAAAGGGCCACAGGCCACCACCAGCTCAAAGTGCATTTCCTTTTAAGTAAAGGAAATATGTGACAATGGTTGACAATAACTCCCCCCCAACACACACACACACACACACTTTGAAAAAAAAAAGTAAAGTATCACTGATTTAGTGGTATTTTATTTTAAAATATCTTTACTTATTATGGGATTTTAAAAGAAAAATATGTGTTCTAATCAACCACTTTTAAAGTTAAGACAATGAATTGTTTCTGAAATATGACAAACAATCACACGTCCTGTAATGCAGGCCACCATCTACTGAGTGTCTATCACGCTCCCCGCGTCGCCAGCTCCTGGCTCCTCACTGCCTTGGTCAGTCCTCCAGCGCCACACGACAGGAAGCCAAGGCTCGGAAGGACAAGGCACTTCCAGCATTGGGGACCTGATGGATCTAGGACATGCTTCACTGCTAGGAAACCACGTCCCTCAGGTAACTCCACATTCTCCCCAGGGACTGAGGTTACCCGAAGGTACTTTTCCAGATAAACTGAGTGTTTCCGCCTCCCCAGGGAACTGCCCTCAAAGCATTCTAATCTTCTTTCATGGGAACATTTCTAAAATGTTACAGATCTCTCTACCTTCCTGAAGGCACATCAGTGACCCAGTATGGCCTCTCCTTGACGGCTGGCTCAACAGAGCGAACTCGACTGTGCATCGTTCTGACACAGCAACAATCCCAGGAGCACCTAAAGTCTGCAGGCTGTTTGTCCGGTCCACTTTTGTATTTATCCCTTCACTAAAACAGCACCTGGCAAGTCCTGCTGTCTGCAAGTACATCTACCCCTGAGCCCGACAGCAGGAGGGACAGGGATCCGGGCCTCTCCGACGGCACAGATGCATCACACCTGCCGCTCAAAGCCCCTTCTCGGCTCTGCTGGGTTTGTGGAGCATTTCTCCAAGGCGGCTGATTCAGGCAGTCTGCTCTCTGGATATGGGATCATCAGAACACCGTGCATCAAATTCTCTACCATGAGTAGTTTAAAGGTAAAGACGGAATGTGGGCAGTGGGGGGGAGGCGGGAGATAAAGAAATACAAAGAATTCAGAATACACAGTGGAAGCCATGATAGAAGAGGAAAAGCAGAAGCCCCGGTGACTCCAGAGTCTTGGCAGTGGTGGGTAAACACCATATGCTTTGGCCTGGCTCTGCCCACCTAGTGACCTAGAGTGACAACTCTCTGGTAACTTCACATCACTAACCACCTTTCCTCACGTGATTATGCCTACCCTCTGGGGATGTCACGAGGATGACATTACTGTTCTCCATACTCCCTGACACGGTTAACTGGCCTATACTCCTTCCTGATCTGAAAAACTATCTTTCATACTAAGAGTTTGAAATCAAGGTCTATGCCCCAAAACACTTCGGAAGGCTCTACATCAGTGTAGGGCAATTACTGTGTTTTTTAAAAACTTTGCTTTAGATATTTAGAGGCTTCAATTCCTTTGAGATTAACAACAACAAAAAAAATTGAAACCAGAGTTTCAAACCTTTTTTTTTTTTTTTGCGGTACGTGGGCCTCTCACTGCTGTGGCCTCTCCCATTGCGGAGCACAGGCTCCGCGGCCATGGCTCACGGGCCCAGCCGCTCCATGGCACGTGGGATCTTCCCGGACTGGGGCACGAACCCGTGTCCCCTGCATCGGCAGGCGGACTCTCAACCACTGCGCCACCAGGGAAGCCCCAAACCTTTTTATTGAAAAGTTTAACAGTTGCAGTGAAGCCATCATTTACTTCATTATTCTGACAGAGTTTCCTAAACACATCTGGTCTTGGACTCCTTAGTGTGACACGTGTGAAGAACCTGTAAGCTCAAGCACTTTAGGAGGCTGCTCTGTGGGAGAAGCCCCAGCAGTCTCAAAGGGGCTGATCTAGAACCGGAGAGTTGCCCTCTCCACAAACTGCAACTGGTCACTCCCAGGGAATACATTTCTCTAACCCTATCTGAAACTTATTTTTCAATATATTCAAGAGTAACTGATTTACAACTAATTAAATCACAAGGACCTCTAATATCTTTTTTTTAAACTTTTTTCTTTTTTTTCTTTTTGACCACATGGCATGTGGGATCCTAGTTCCCCGACCAGGGATCAAACCCGCGCCCCCCTGCACTGGAAGCACAGAGTCCTAACCACTGGGCTACCAGGGAAGTCCCCAGACCTCCAATCTCTTAAATCTAAGGTTTCAGTTATAAAAATCCAACATACACACAACTCTTAGGAACATATAGACTGTTTAAAGTGAGGCATACTTCTACCACTTAAATTCTTTGTGAACATCAATCATTGATATCGTAGTAAACTTGGACATGAACAAACTCCAGTACGATGATATAAAATTAGCCTATAATCCTCACTGCCCAAAGAACTCTGATATGACATGTTATCACATGAATACAATTTCCCCATTAAGTTGCTCTCATCGATTTAAACCTGTGTCTGCAGATGTAGAGAACAAACGTATGGACACCAAAGGGGGAAAGTGGCAGGGGTGGTGGTGGTGGTGGGATGAACTGGGAGACTGGGATTGACATGTATACACTAATATGTATAAAATGGATAACTAATAAAAACCTGCTGTATAAAAAAATAAATTAAATAAAATTCAAAAAAAACAAAAACCAAAACCTGTGTCTGTATTTAGTCTCAAATAGGTCTCACGTTGCCTACCTTTCAAAGTGCTGTTTCATTTGTTTACATGCATAATAGTTTCCATCTCTCAGGTTCTGCATCTTCACAACTTCAGAAAACGTTCCCTCTCCTATTCTGCCAATTGCTTTATAGTCTATAAATGAAAACAATTATAAAAATAAAAGTTTACTTATGCATCTGTTTTGTACTCACTCCCAGAGAGCAGACGTCTTTATCTGTAAAATAATGCAACGGCAATATATTGAGGGTACTTCACCTATGTTTTCTAAGGTCCAGTGTTTCCCTCATTTCAAGAGAGACTGGGTTGTATGTTGGCAACACGCAGTCTCTGCTCCCCCTCGTGCAGCGGGGAACCACATGACCTGAATCCTGACCAGCGAGGAAAGGCTCAGCTCCCCTACGAGATGCTCGCAGACCAAGCATCCACTGAGCCTGTCGGCCCAGGGAAAGTGGCAGGAAGAGTCAGAATGACGGTGCGTTGAACACTACTGACTGCCTGGGCAAGAGATCTCAGGACAAAAGTGAGCTCAGTAGAAAACAGCTACTTTCCAAGCAGAAATGGAAGCAATAAGAGAAGCCCAGAAAGCAAAAGTCTCTTTGGGTTGGAAAAGCTTCCGCAGCCCAAATAATAGGAGGATAAAACCAAAAAAATCTTGACAGAAAGCAGCTGTGAGACTTGACAAACAACCTGGTCAGCCTTGCACCAAGGTCACGGGAAGGCAGCCACTCCCCACCCAACCCAGGCGCTTGCCTCAGAGAGGAAGGAGGCTCCTGCAGATTGAGACAGAGAAGCAAAGCAGCAAGGCCCCAAAGAGATAAGACAGGCTTGAGAAGAATGTTTAGAAAAGAACCTTGAGTGTGGAACTGACCAGAAGCAAACAGATCAGAAACCTATTAAACAAACTTGGACCAAAGGAAGCCCATCACCTTTGGGTCCCAAACCGACAACAACACAGAGCAGGCTTTTAAAACTGTCCCCGCTCCAAAGGAGGGCCTCCCCTTCAACACCTCTTTTAGACAGAGCACATTTTTAACACCTTGTGTGAATTCTGATTTGAACAAACCAACAGAAAAAAGGCACAACTTTTTTTAGAATAATGTTTTTTAGAAATGATATGTTTAAAGATTTTTAAAGTCCTTATCTGTTGGCAAGAAGCACTAAACTGTTTGGGGATGAAATCATACTATGTTTAGATTTGCTTTAAAAGCCGATACATTCCCATTCACTTCTGCCAGAAGTATAAACTGGTATAGTCATTTTGGAGGGCAATTTGACAATATATATTAAATATTTTAGATGTGTATATCCTTTGACCCAGCAATTCCAATTCTATAACTTATCCTGCAAAACATACTTGCTCAAGTATATGTGAGATGAGAAGGTTAGCGTAACATTACTTAATAGGGAAAAACTAATGCCCCCAAACAGAAAACTGTATAAATTAAATACGGTTTATCTATATAATGGGATGTATTGAATATATTTGAAAGAATGACACAGATACACAGATCCTTAAAAATAATGCCCTTAAAGGCAATACACATACACACAAAAACACACACACACGCACCACAGTTTGTGGCTGCTCTGAGGGATAAGGTTGCAGGTATTTCACTATCTAAGTCAGGTATATTCCATAATGAAAGTACTATTTTATTTTAAAAACAACAATAAAAAATAAAGACTCAGGGAAAAAAAGTGATGGGGGTAAAAATGACAAAATGTTGATCACTGTTGAAACTAGGTAACAGATACACAAGAGCATTCACTCTACTAATTTCTCTACTTCTGGCATGCTTAAAAGTTTCCATGATGAAAAGTTAAAAGAAAAGGGCAAAACCTCCTCCAGGATCCTCCCTGTCAACGCCCCCTTGTGACTAGCCAGAATAGAAATGACCTCCAGGAGACCTTGGGAGTCATGACATAAAGATGGTGGAAAAGCCACCAGGAAAGACTCTCAACCAGGAATACCCACGTAGGACATTCACACGAACAAGAGAAATACCTTTCTGGTATAAAGGCCACGAGAATTGGGGGTTTAACCATTACAGCACCTAGTAAGCATTATCCTAACATACTAATATATAAATAAATATCATAATTTATAAAACAAATAGAACAGGAGACTTTTCAGAATTTGTATTTGCAAGATTTCACATGTTTATATTTGTCTGAGATTTTATCCCACTTGTAAGTTACTATCTTGGCCTGCCACTGTTTCATGGATGCTGGCAGAAGACACAGCCTCTTGGGTCAGAGACAAAGGACTTCATTTCTCATGGTACAGCAAGGCATATGAGCATCAGCATATTAGCATTGGTTCCCCTTGCCCCGAAGTCCCACAGGGGTGACAGGATGGGCCCAGGTGACACCTGCACACGCAGTGGATTGCTTTACAGGAGAGGAATCTAGGGCCAATGGCCCAGCACTTTTTCAACAAGCAGTAAACAAGATGAATAACCCTTGTCATCTGGCACACTCAGCAAGAACATACAGGGAAGCTCAGGGCCTGAGGCAAATTGTTTTCCCAATGGTTCATTACAGTTTAATACCTACATTAACCAGTTTTGCTGATACAGGGGTACTTGGTATGGTATTACTCTTATAAAAATTCATATATAGGTAATATTGATTTTAATGCTGCTTTTTTTTTTTTCTTCTTTTTTGGCTGTGTTGGGTCTTCGTTGCTGCACGCAGGCTTTCTCTAGTTGTGGCGAGCGGGGGCTACTCTTTGTTGCAGTGCACGGGCTTCTCATTGCGGTGTCTTCTCTTGTTGCACAGCTCGGGCTCTAGAGCGCAGGCTCAGTAGTTGTGGTGCACGGGCTCAGTTGCTCTGCGGCATGGGGGATCTTCCCGGACCAGGGCTCAAACCCGTGTCCCCTGCATTGGCAGGCGGATTCTTAACCACTGAGCCACCAGGGAAGTCCCTAATGCCGCTTTTTAATCTTACTAAAAAAATAACAATTTCAGTGTACATTTTCATATAGCTTCAGGCCATGCAAAATAAGAAAATCCTATTTGTAATCACATATTTGTAGAAATTGGAAAAACTACTTTTCCCCCAAAACAGCATCTAACCATGTTATTACCATTCAAAATACTGTATACCACTACCAGTCTGTAGTAACTGTCACAGGAAGAAAGAAGAACCTGTAACTGCTGTGCATATGGTAGATGCCCAACAACTCCTGAAGAGAAGGGTTGAAGAACATAATTCTTAAAGCTTTACACAGGGCTTCCCTGGTGGTGCAGTGCTTGAGAGTCCGCCTGCCGATGCAGGGGACACGGGTTCGTGCCCCGGTCCGGGAAGATCCCACGTGCTGCGGAGCGGCTGGGCCTGTGAGCCATGGCCGCTGAGCCTGTGCGTCTGGAGCCTGTGCTCCGCAACAGGAGAGGCCGCAACAGTGAGAGGCCTGCGTACCGCAAAAAAAAAAAAAAGGCTTTACACAAAAATTTATTTTCCAAAGATGATTTCTAGGGAGGAAGATAAAAGCACTGAGAGTGTGAAGTGTGTTGAGTGGTGGTCCCCAAAAAGACATGTCCTTGCCCTAAGCCCCAGAACCTGTGAATGTGACCTTATTTGGAAATAAGATCTTTGCAGGTGTGATTAAGTTAAGGGGCTTGAAACGAGAACGTCCTGGACTCTCTGGGTGGGTCCTAAGTCCAATGGCAAGTGTCCTTATAAGAGACACACAGAGAAAGTAGAATGGTGGTTCCAGGGGCTGGTGGGAGGGGGAAATGGGGAGTTGTTACTGAATGGGTACCGAGTTTCAGTCACGCAAGATAAAAAAGTTCTAGAGATTTGTGGTACAACAATGTGCACACAGTTAACAATACTATACACTTAAAAATTTATTATGAGGGTAGATTTCACGTTATGTGATTTTTACGACAACAAAATAAGAGAGACACACACACATACAGACGTAGAAGAGGAGCCCGTGTGAACACAGGGGCAGAGACTGGAGGGACGCAGCCACAAGCCAAGGGATGCCCGGAGCCACC
>NW_006783036.1:2380383-2390111 GCF_000442215.2 Lipotes vexillifer | reverse complement strand
GGGGGGGGGGGAGGGGGAGGAGGGGTCCTGCCCTGGTGGCCTCGGGGGGAGCCTGGGCCCACCCACACCTTGATTTCAGGCTTCTGCCTCCAGAACTGGAGAGAAGAAATTTCTGTTGTATTAAGCCACCAAATTTGTGACAAATTGTTGCAGCAGCCCCAGAAATTTAACATAGAATGTAACTGATATCTTTTTTAATCTAAGGAAAACATTCATTTTTTTCACTAAAGGAAAAAGCCTTTCTAAGCATAACAAGGTAAGAAGTCACTCAGAAGAGGCTGATTTATTTGACTACGTAAAATTAAAAAGTCTAGCACCTCAAGAAACACCCGAAAAATGGTTAACTAAATTATGAAAAAGCCATACAAAGGACTATTATATGGCAGATAAAGAGGGGTAAGTCAGCTCTTTAGCTTCTGACAGGGAACATCCTTTCAAGATATAGTATTAAATGAAAAAGACAAACGAAAGAATGGTGTGTAAACCGTGTTAACATTGCTTTCAAAAAAGTTTACACACTGTGTCAGGCAGGATGACAGCGCCCAACAACGTCCACGTTCTAATCCCCGGAGCCTGTGAATGTCAGGCTGCACAGCAAGAGGGAGTTAACGGCTAAGACTGCTGAGGAGCCGGCCTTAAAACAAGGGTATGATCTTGGATTTACTGGGTGGGCGCAATGCGTCAGCCACAGGGAGCTCATCAGTGGCAGAAGGAGGCGGAGGAAACAGAATCAGAGACAGACGGGAAGACGTGACGCTTTGCAGACGGAGGAGAGGCTACAAGTCAAGGAGCACAGGTGGCCTCTGGAAGCTGGACAAGACCAGGAAACAGATTCTCCCCTGGAGCCCCCAGAAGGGATGCCACCCTCCCAGCAATTTGATCTCAGTCCAGGGAGAGTCGTTTAAGTTGTGTGGTTTTAAGCCACTGAGTTTGTGACAATTTGTTATAGCAGCAATAAAAAACGAATACACACAACACTCACACATTTATGCTAACCTATACACAGAAGGAACACAAGAAAGTGCCACAGTGGTTACCTTGCGGGGGAGGGTCTAGATGGGTGGGAGGGCAGGAACGGAAGAGAGACTCACTTTTCACTATATATCCATCTGTGCTTCTTTTTGTGTTACACTTTGTATATGGATTAATTTTTTATTTTTATTTATTTATTTATTTTTTTTTTGCGGTACGCAGGCCTCTCACTGCTGTGGCCTCTCCCGTTGCGGAGCACAGGCTCTGGATGTGCAGGCTCAGTGGCCATGGCTCACGGGCCCAGCGGCTCCGCGGCATGTGGGATCTTCCCGGACTGGGGCACGAACCCGTGTCCCCTGCATCGGCAGGCGGACTCTCAACCACTGTGCCACCAGGGAAGCCCATGTATTAATTTTTTAAAGTAATTAAAAACAATTTTTAAGGGGTGAGAGAGATTTTCTTTGTGATTCCTTTAAGGAAAATGGCATTTGAGATTAAAAACTAAGTATATTTATTTTTATATAATATCATCGTAAAGAAAGTGGCAATTTATGCAATATAAATAATTGACAAGAAAATTAAAAACAACAAAAACATAAGACACCACTTCACACCCACTAGAATGGCTAGACTCAAAAAGATAGATAATAACAAGTATTGCTGAGGATGTGGATAAGTGAGAACTCTCATACATTGCTGGTGGAAATGCAAAATGGTGCAGCCACTGTGGAAAACAGTTTAGCAGTTCAAGATATTAAACAGAGTCCCACATGACTCAGAATTCCACTCCTAGGTATATACTCAAGAAAAATGAAAACATATGTCCAAACAATAACCTGAACACATATGTTCATGGAAGCATTATTCATAATAGTCAAAGGTAGAAACAACACAAATGTCCATCAGCTAATGAGTGGATAAACAAAATATGGTCTATCCATACAATGGACTGTTATTCAGCCACAGACACATGCTGCAACATGGATGAACCCTGAAAACGTTATGCTAAGTAAAAGAAGCCAAGCACAAAAGGCCATTTACATGAAATGTCCAGAATAGGCAAATCCATGGACACGAAAGTAGATTAGTGGTTGCCTAGGGTGGGTGGGGTCTGGGGGAAACGGGGAATCAATGCTAATTTCTTTTGGGGATGATGAAAGTGTTTTAATAGATGATGATGATGGTTGCACCACTCAGTAAAAATACCTAAAATCACTGAATTGTATACTTTAACTCGGTGAACTTTATAGTATGTAAATTGTATCTCAATAAAGCTGTTAAAACAAACAAATCCGTGGTGGCTGAGTCAGAGCAGCAGTTACCCTGGGGACTTTCAGGACACGGGTAACGCTCTGTTCCTTGATCCTGGAGCAGGTTACACAAGGTTCACTTTCTGAAAATTCACCAACCTGTACTTGTAATTCATGCAGTTTTCTGGATGTATGTTATACTCCAATATTTAAAAATCGGAAGAAAAAAAGCAAGCCGAAGTTAGGAATAAGCAGGAAGTATGAGGAACAGAAAAGATATACAATAAAGAATATATTCAAGGAAAGGCCCAAAGAAAAACAGATTCAGATCATATTCATGTCGGAATAATCACATCCACAAATTCCCACTGCTGAGACCCAACAAGGAGCTGCTTTCACCACGGTTCTGGTTCCCAGGAGGGCCAGGCCTTCCTGCTCTAGAGTGTTCCTGTTCTCAAGCTCACCCTTAATTGACTGTTATAATTATAATACGCTTCCATATTGTGAACTGTAGTCAGACTTACTGGTCTTCACAAGTGAAGCAGACTAAAACAACCTCTTGAATGAGAACAAATTTTAGGGGCCATGTATATTCTTCAACAGACCCCCCAAACAGGGAGACTGGCTGTCCTCTGCCATGGTTAGCTCCAGAGAGCCTCTTCTGGTTCCCTGCAACAGGTCTCCATCCTATTTCCCAGGTGGCTCCTTTGTCCTAAGTGAAAACCCTCTGGGAAGGACTGCCAGCCCCAGCACTGACATTTCTTAGTCCTGGCAACTAACAAGAGTTGGAGATAAACTACATTGCACCAAGACAAAGAAACACATAAAAACAACAGCAGAAACAAAGAATGCTTGGGGCAATGGAATATGATTTTAGTACTAAGACCATTCCATTCATAAGTAAGGAAATCTGTGCACTACAAGCCACAGCCCTCAGCAAACACTGCGATGGAAGCCAAGCCTCGCGATGGCCTATGCTTTGTGTGAGAAGAGGGTGGGCCATCACACCGGGAGGGGCCTCCCTGCACATCAGCAGCAGGGAAAACCACCTGAGGGTGCTGAATCTCTAGACTAGCATTTTCCGAATTGAGTTCCTCAAAACACTAGTACCCCCCAAACACTAATGGGTATTCCACAAAAGGGGGTTCTATAAGCAAATACATCTAGGAAATGCAGGGCTAAATAAAGAGAAACACGTTTGACTACAGAATTCCTCAGTGCTTCTCTCTGAAAAGACAGTGTGTCTCCAGGGCACCGAGCAGCACACAGCAGGGGTGTGCTGTGTGCAAGCAGACATGTCTCCCAAGAATACCAGTTAATAGCCCAGCGCTGCTCTACAACCGCAAAATGAAGACCTTTAAACTAAGCTAGCAGAATCCCTCTTAACCACGTCTTCCCTGAATAAAAAATTAGCTGGTCTAGCTCCCAGCAAGGCAGGATTTCAGAGCTATTCTGCCAGTTTTACAGTCCTCCCCACTCACCCTCTAAGAGAAGTTGGCTAGAGCAAGGCAGGGCTCAGCCCTGGTGGAGTCTTCAGGACTGCAGTGTCAGATCCCTGCTGATAAAACTCAGCAGCTGTAACTTGCTTGACAACCACAGCTTAAACTGAATCCCAGAACCTCTCTAAAACAGGTAACCCGCGCAGTAAGTCCTCGAAACAAGACACGTAAGATTCTTGGGTGAATCTCCCGAAAAGCTTCTTCAAAACAAACCAACCAAAATACAGGCCCTGTGGCTTTACCACTGATCTGTCCAGTTTGGAACTTTATAAAACAACTTTGACCAATGTCTCAAGGAGCCTCCAAACTTGAAATTCTGTGGGAAAATTCAACCAGCTGGACCCTTTTACTGAGTCATACATCCTCCTGCCCTCGAGAAGACCCACCCTGAGCTGCCTAACCCCACTCTCACTCGTCAAGCAATAGCCAGGGAATAGCTGCTGCTTGTTAAAACAACACCAACTCTTTCTCTTCTCTTGGATGGACTAGACTGGAATGCCCAGAAATTTCCCTGAAAGGAGATACAGTCTATTACTGGGCAGAAAAGAGTTCACATGGCAGGCCTAAGACCGCTCTCTGTCTGCTTGCAAGGTTGGCCCTTGGGCAGGGTTTCCACTGTCCCCTGCACAATAAGAGTGACTCACTCCGACTCACACCGTCGGAGCGAGCAATGGGGTTTACGCTGAATCTGCTTTCCTCCTGGGAGCTGGGATTTGCTATGTTCTGGGCAGAGGGTGCCTATGTTACCAGCGCCCAGTAAAAATCCTGGGCACTGGGGCTCTAATGAGCTTCCCTTATAGAAAATATTTCACACGTGTTGTCACAGTTTGCTGTTGGAAGAACTAAGCGCGTCCGTCCTGTGTGACTCCGCTGGGAGAGGACTCTTGGCAGCTTGCGTCTCGTTTCCTCCAGACTTTGCCCCATATCCCTTTCTCTGCTCATCTCGCTCTGTACCCTCTCACTGGAGTACGTCGCAGCCATGAGTACGAGCGTATCCTGAGTCCTGTGAGTCCTCTGAGCAAATCATGGAACCAAGGGGTCATCTTGGGACCCGCCCCCCCAACGCAATTTATGCTGTACTTCAGCCTAAATGAATTAAACATCCCTGGTGGTATGACTACATCATTGTGAGTGTCAATAAAGATTTATTAGCATCAGTTATGCACTGTGCCATGCACTGAAGACAAAAAGATCAGTAAGACACAGTCCCTCACACTGAGGACTTAGAGTGTGTTCCCATGCCCTCAGAGAGGCAGGAGAGGGGCTTCCCTGGTGGCGCAGTGGTTGAGAATCCTCCTGCCAATGCAAGGGACACGGGTTCGAGCCCTGGTCTGGTAAGATCCCACATGCTGCGGAGCAACTAGGCCCGTGAGCCACAACTACTGAGCCTGCGCGTCTGGAGCCTGTGCTCCGCAACAATAGAGGTCGCGATAGTGAGAGGCCCGCGCACTGCGATGAAAAGTGGCCCCCGCTTGCCGCAACTCGAGAAAGCCCTCGCACAGAAACGAAGACCCAACACAGCCAAAAATAAGTAAATAAATAAATATTTTTTTAAAAAAGAGAGAGGCAGGGGAGAGAGCCACGCTCCTGTTTAGATAATATTAAAGGCCAAATTAATGAGTACACGGTGTCCAAAATTGAGTACATGGTGCTGTAGATTCTAATCCCCCAGGACCAACCCGGTAGGTAGGCGTTAGAGATGTTTTTCCACCTTCTGTATGTACCCTGTCCTCTGTCACAGACCTGCTCGTGGTCCACTTTGCACCTTCTCTCCATAGGGCCATAAGCCTCTTAAAGGCAAAGTCTACTACCTATTCTCTTTCGTGCCCTGTACATACTCAACAAATGAATCAAAGAGGAAATGTCAGGTCACATGCCCCATAATCTAATATTCCTATAATACCCCGGACATATACTGCAGGGGGAACTTTGCTGACAACTGAATCACAAAATGATTACTATTGACTAATTGGCAACCAACACTGTTTTCTTCATCTGTCTTCAAATATTGGGTATTTCTGATCACAGTGAGAGAGAACTCTTGTCCCTTAGGTTACCTCCTTTCCCAGATCAGACCAGCCACATAATGTAACAGTGAGATTAGAAAGGTAAGAAGAATAAAATGACTGGAAGGATGCTATTTAAATTAACTTCATAGTCCTCTTTTATAAATTTATTTATTTATTTTTGGCTGTGTTGGATCTTCATTGCTGTGTGGACTTTTCTCTAGCTGCGGCGAGCGGGGGCTACTCTTTCGTTGCAGTGCGCAGGCTTCTCACTGCAGTGGCTTCTCTTGTGGAGCACGGGCTCTAGGTGCACGGGCTTCAGTAGCCGTGGCTCACGGGCTCTAGAGCGCAGGCTCAGTAGTTGTGACGCACAGGCTTAGTTGCTCCGCAGCACGTGGGATCTTCCTGGACCAGGGCTCGAACCCGTGTCCCCTGCGTTGGCAGGCGGATTCTTAACCACTGCGCCACCAGGGAAGTCCCCAAACTGTCTTTTAGAATATGTTTTCATTAATATTAGTATGGATCCATGGATATTTATTTTATACTTCGGTATAATCTAATACTACTTTATCTTGTTGCTTCAAATTGTTCCAGCTTTGGCCTTAGGGACCTCTTTCAGTTGGCTCCTTTGTCCCTTTGACATGCTCCCATCAATAAGGGGTTTGTTTCTTTTTCAGTACTTTCGATCCCACATGCTGCGGAGCAACTGGGCCCGTGAGCCACAATTACTGAGCCTGCGCGTCTGGAGCCTGTGCTCCGCAACAATAGAGGTCGCGATAGTGAGAGGCCCGCGCACTGCGATGAAAAGTGGCCCCCGCTTGCCGCAACTCGAGAAAGCCCTCGCACAGAAACGAAGACCCAACACAGCCAAAAATAAGTAAATAAATAAATATTTTTTTAAAAAAGAGAGAGGCAGGGGAGAGAGCCACGCTCCTGTTTAGATAATATTAAAGGCCAAATTAATGAGTACACGGTGTCCAAAATTGAGTACATGGTGCTGTAGATTCTAATCCCCCAGGACCAACCCGGTAGGTAGGCGTTAGAGATGTTTTTCCACCTTCTGTATGTACCCTGTCCTCTGTCACAGACCTGCTCGTGGTCCACTTTGCACCTTCTCTCCATAGGGCCATAAGCCTCTTAAAGGCAAAGTCTACTACCTATTCTCTTTCGTGCCCTGTACATACTCAACAAATGAATCAAAGAGGAAATGTCAGGTCACATGCCCCATAATCTAATATTCCTATAATACCCCGGACATATACTGCAGGGGGAACTTTGCTGACAACTGAATCACAAAATGATTACTATTGACTAATTGGCAACCAACACTGTTTTCTTCATCTGTCTTCAAATATTGGGTATTTCTGATCACAGTGAGAGAGAACTCTTGTCCCTTAGGTTACCTCCTTTCCCAGATCAGACCAGCCACATAATGTAACAGTGAGATTAGAAAGGTAAGAAGAATAAAATGACTGGAAGGATGCTATTTAAATTAACTTCATAGTCCTCTTTTATAAATTTATTTATTTATTTTTGGCTGTGTTGGATCTTCATTGCTGTGTGGACTTTTCTCTAGCTGCGGCGAGCGGGGGCTACTCTTTCGTTGCAGTGCGCAGGCTTCTCACTGCAGTGGCTTCTCTTGTGGAGCACGGGCTCTAGGTGCACGGGCTTCAGTAGCCGTGGCTCACGGGCTCTAGAGCGCAGGCTCAGTAGTTGTGACGCACAGGCTTAGTTGCTCCGCAGCACGTGGGATCTTCCTGGACCAGGGCTCGAACCCGTGTCCCCTGCGTTGGCAGGCGGATTCTTAACCACTGCGCCACCAGGGAAGTCCCCAAACTGTCTTTTAGAATATGTTTTCATTAATATTAGTATGGATCCATGGATATTTATTTTATACTTCGGTATAATCTAATACTACTTTATCTTGTTGCTTCAAATTGTTCCAGCTTTGGCCTTAGGGACCTCTTTCAGTTGGCTCCTTTGTCCCTTTGACATGCTCCCATCAATAAGGGGTTTGTTTCTTTTTCAGTACTTTCTTACTTTCTAGCACTACAAAATCTTATGCATTTCCTGCTTCAGTCCTAGGATAAGCCCTGGCTCCTTCTATCGGAAAAAGATATTTATTAAACACCAAGATTTGAACACTAGGTACCCGGCACCATTTTTCACTTAATCGTCTCAAAAATCCCATGCAGTAGGTATCCCATTAACCCATCTTACAAATGAGGAACTAAGGCACTGAGAGGTTAGGTAGCCTGCCCAAGGTCACATCAATAAGCAGTAGGCTTTAAACACAGGGAGTCTGACCCCAGAAGCATTTCCCAACCACGCTGCCACTGCTGTCTTCCCTGAGCAGAACACTGCCCAGGAGACACAGATAAAGTCACACAAATGTACTTATAAGAGCAGTGACCATGGTAACAGATCCTTTCCAAAGTAACTGGCTCAGCTGACAAGGTCCATGACAAAAGCAGAATCTGGGAACCACACTGCCAATGACATAGGGACACATTCTTCGGTGTGAGGAGCAGAGAAAGCACAGCTCCAGCTGAGAGTGGAATAATGATCTCTGGAGTCAGGAGTAGGGAGAGGGGGCTGACTGCAAAGGAGCACAAGACAACTTCTGGGGGTGACAGAAAAGTTCTATATCTTGTTTTTGTTTTTCTGGGGTGTTTTTTTTTTTTTTGGCCACACGATGCAGCTGGCTAGATCTCAAGTCCCTGATCAGGATTTGAACCTGGGCCCTCGGCAGTGAAAGCACAGAGCCCTAACCACTGGACCGCCAGGGAATTCCCAAAGGTTCTATATCTTGACTGTGAAACACTACTGTCTATATTTGCCAAAACTCATCAAACTATACTCTTAAAATAGGTGAATTTTATTGTGTGCAAATTATACCTCAATAAAGCTGATTAATCTGGGAGATTTCACATTTAAAAATTCAAGTTAGATCCTTATTCCACAATACACTTAAAAACTGGTAAATGTTAAGACTCCACGCTCCCAATGGAGGGGGCCCATGTTTGATCCCTGGTCAGGGATGCTGCCTGCCGCAACTAAAAGATCCCTCATGCCGCAACTAAGACCTGGAGCAGCCAAATAAATAAACTAAATAAATAAATATTTAAATAATAATAATAATAAATGCTGGAGAGGGTGTGGAGAAAAAGGAACCCTCCTACGCTGCTGGTGGGAATGTAAATTGGTGCAGCCACTATGGAGACAGTATGGAGGTTCCTCAAAGAACTAAAAATAGAGTTACCATGTGATCCAGCAATCCCACTCCCATGCATATAACTGGGGAAAACGCTAACTCGAAAATATACATGCACCCTATGTTCATAGCAGCACTATTCACAATAGCCAAGACATGGAAACAACCTAAATGTCCATCGACAGATGAATGGATAAAGAAGACATGGTACCTATAAACAATGGAATACTACTCAGCCATAAAAAAGAATGAAATAATGCCATTTGCAGCAACATGGATGGACCTAGAGATTATCATACTAAGTGAAGTAAGTCAGAAAGGGAAATACAAATATCATATGATTTCACTTATATGTGGAATCTAAAATATGACACAATGAAATTATCTATAAAAAAAAAAAAGAGTCACAGACATAGGAAACAGTTTTGTGGTTACCAAGGGGAGGGGGTGGGGGAGAGATGGATGGGGAATTTGGGATTAGCAGATGCAAACTATTAAATATAGAATGTATAAACAACAAGGTCCTACTGTATAGCACAGGGAACTATATTCAATATCCTGTGATAAACCATAATGTTAAAGAATATGAAAAAGAATATACATGAGGGCTTCCCTGGTGGCACAGTGGTTGAGAGTCCGCCTGCCGATGCAGGGGACACGGGTTCATGCCCCAGTCCGGGAGGATCCCACATGCTGCAGAGAGGCTGGGCCCGTGAGCCATGGCCGCTGAGCCTGCGCGTCCGGAGCCTGTGTTCCGCAATGGAAGAGGCCACAACAGTGAGAGGCC
>NW_006783036.1:2369401-2380339 GCF_000442215.2 Lipotes vexillifer | reverse complement strand
AAAAAGAATATACATGTATAACTGAATCACTTTGCTGTACAGTAGAAATTAACACAACATTGTAAATCAACTATACTTCAATAAAATAAATTTTTTAAATGATGCTTTCAAATAACATTTAACAATATAAGAAATTGTTCAGCCATAATTTAATACTAAGTGAAAAAAGGATGGTAGTGATCATACAAATACATATACATGCAGACTTGCTTTAAAAAAAAAGTCAACTCTGAACTTTATTTATTTATTTAGGCCAAGCCCCACAGCTTTCAGGGTCTTAGTCACCGACCAGGGATTGAACCCAGGCCACAGCAGTGAAAGTGCCGAGTCCTGACCACTGGACCACCAGGGAATTCCTAACTCTGCACTTTAAAGTGGTTTAAGTACAAACTCCAAGTGTGCACCAGTATTCCGAGCTGGCTCCAGACCATCACGACCAGCCCGCAATAAATGGAACCCATGGCCCTGGAGATAGCCGCGGGGGATAAAGAATTACTTGTTTCCTCCATGGCTCTTCCAATAGACAAAGGGTCTGGGTGTAACAAGGATGAAAGGCAGGGGAGAGAAAAAGAGAAACACCCCTATGAGAAAACACTTCCTTAGGAAAAGTATCTTCCTATTCCCTCCAACAGGATGTCGCATATTTTCACAGGCCTTTACTGTTAGATAAGAAACATTAAGATGAACACAAAGCACAACACAAAGCTATGAAGGATATAGAGCTATGCTAGCAAAAAAAATCCTGCCCCACATTAATGGGAACAGAGAGAGTAAACAATCACTAAAAAACAAACCATCATAAACTCACCCAGACTCAAGGACAAAGAAAAGTTTAAGTAACATAGCTATATGACAAGTGTAGAGAGGGACTTCCCTTGTGGTCCAGTGGTTAAGACTCCGTGCTCCCAATGCAAGGGGCCCAGGTTCAATCCCTGGTTAGGGAACTAGATCCCGCCATGCCGCAACTAAGACCCAGCGTGGCCAAACAAATAAATATTAAAAAAATAATAATAAAAGACAAACTCAAGGGTCAAGACTTAATAAAATTAATGTTTTTTAAAACAGGGTAGATAGAACAAGGAGGATAAATAAGTCAATTCATATTAATTAAGATTCTATTCATTTTTACCAAACCAAGGCTTGTTTAAGTGGAATTTAAGCCTTATTTAAAGCGTGAAAATGGAGTTCAGATTCATTTTTGTGAAATTCTAAACCTGTCACACCCAAATCCAAATATTTGTATTCAAACACTGCTTCTAAAGATTTTAATCAAGGCAGGTGATAAGCATCGGAATGATGGGGCTTCACCAGGGGAGGGGTGAAAAGAACTGAAGGAGGTTAATTAGTGAGTATAACCCTCAACGAGAGTTTAAAAGGAAGGGGATTCAGCTTGTAATTCCCACTCTCCCTGAGAGATTAAGTAATTCAAACCAAATCACTAAAACAAGGTCAAGAACCTTCAATAAAGAAGGCTGTGCCCAATTAATGACTTGCTGTAGTGTGGAAAATTGTGACCTGAATTACCAAACATAGTGAAAACACAAAAGAACGTAAAAGTATTCATAAACTCATAAAAATGGTGATCATTTTGTAATGTGCAGAAACACTGAATCACTATGCTGTGCATCTGGAACTAGCATAGTGTTGTAGGTCAATTATACTTAAAAAAAAACAACACTTAGACTTTAAAATTTAAACTGCAACCTTTAACCCAATCAATGTATGCCACTGATAAACACGAAGAATTACTCAAAGATCTATGTTCAAACATCTTCATTGAAGCATCATCCTAACAGGCTACAGTACAACATATTTAATATAATCACATCTAATTTTAGAACAAATACATACATATACACACCCACACACAATATGCACAGAAAATTTATGGACATACATCTAAGAAAATGTTAACCAGGACCGACTCTGCCCAGTAGGGAAGGGTCCTGAGACTAATTTGAAACCTTTCACTGCTTGAATTTATCACAAAGCTACGATTATTTTTCCTTAATTTTGTTTTATTGAAAGAGAAAAAGTTGCTAGTTGATGCATCTATTTATAAAACAGAAGGTGATATGCACACTAGGAAAGAGAGCATGGAACAACATTATGTGCAGTACCTTGCAACTTTGATTCTATAAAAATACTGACATAAATTGTTACCGAACCAAACTTGGGTCCCCTCGCCAGTTTGCAGTAAAGCCAGTCTATTGACAACAGGTTGTGGTGAAGGAAAGCACAGCATTTATTGTAGGACGCTAGATAAGGAGTCCAGGAGAGCTAGTGCTTAAAATACCTGAACTCCCCAATGGGTTTCAGCAAAGCACTTAAAAAATATATATTTTTTAATTTCTATATATTTATTTATTTTGATTTGTCTGCACCGGGTCTTAGTTGCAGCATGCGGGATCTTCCTTGCCATGTGTGGTATTTTTAGTTGTGGCATGCAGGTTCTTAGTTGCAGCATGTGGGATCTAGTTCCCTTCAGGGATAAAACCCGAGCCCCCTGCATTAGGAGCGTGGAGTCCCAACCACTGGACCACCAGGGAAGTCCCTCAGCAAAGCATTTTTAAAGGCCTAGTGAGGGAGAGGCGTCCCAGGGTATGCGATCAGCTCACGCACAATTCTCTGATTGGTTGATGGTGATGTAACAGGGTGATGTCACAGGGGTTAATAACATTATCAATCCTTAGGCACCAGTAGGTCTGGGAGCTATTTGTTTATGGTCATCAAGTAGTTAATTTCTCCCATTTGGTGGTGGTTTTAGCACCTGTAAAACAACTCAGGAAATGTGCATCAGATACTACTATCTGGGTACTTCAAAGAGGAGCTAAAGCAGACGACATGGGGGAGGGGTCTGTTCCGGGAAGGCTCCATAGGGTCCTGCTCAGTTACATTATGAGGGACAGAAAGCTTAAACCTCACTGCAATTACAACAGATAATTTTTAAAACTCTCTCTGATATAATAGCAAACTGTTACTGCCTTCAGAACATGTAGTTTTTTCTCTTTTTATAGATATGTTTTGAATAATCCATTAAAAAGTACTGACAGGAAAATAATTGATACTCCCATTAGATTAGGTAAGGGTAAATTTTTTCAAAGTAAGGATCTGACTGATGTTTGCCATTCTTTCCCCTTTTACATCCTTGCCTTCCATCCACTGGGATAGCAAATGATAACTCATTCACATTTTACCATGTACCAGACACTATGCTGTAAGCTTTATGTAGATTATCTCATTTAACTTTGAAACAATCCTATAAAATAGGTATTATTATGCCTGTTTAAAGATGAGTGTGGAAGGTTTTATTTTCCAAAGATGGCAGCCTCTAGATATCCCATCCCACATACTCATCTTACTATGTGTCTTTGTCACTCCTCCATCAAGAGGTGGGATCTATGTTCTCTCCTCTCAAATCTGAGGGATGCAGAAGTAACATTATGCCACTTCTGAGGCTAGATCAGAGAATGTAATCCTGCTTCCACCTCAAACTCTCGGGATGCTCATTCTCAGAACCCAGCTGCCATATTGTGAGGAGGCCCAAGACACATGGAGATTCTGAGTGTTATGTTCTGGCTGACAGCCCATGCTGAGGTCCCAGCTGATAGCCAGCATCAACCACCAGACACTTGAGTGAGGAAACTTTTGAGATGACTCCAGCTCTAGCCACCATCTAACTGCAACCACATGAGAGACTCCAAGTGAAACCTGCCTAGTTCGGTCCAGGCAACTCACAGAACCATAGGAGAGAATAATGATTGTTATTGTCAGCCATTCAGTTGGGGTAACTTGTTACACAGCAACAGAAAACCAGAATGATGAAGAAAAACCAGCATAAGAAAAGAAAGGTCGGTAACCTGCCAGAGGATACCTTGTCTGCCTGGCTCCAAAGCCCACACTCTTAGCAACTAAGCTGTGTTACTCCTTGGTCCCTACTACTTCAAATGATGCAAAGGAAAAAGGAGGTGGTCAGGAATAATCCACAGAATAATCAATATATCCCCAAGCACTTGGTCACTGCCTGGAAAACAAATAAGAAAATACATCTAGGGGCCTCCCTGGTGATGCAGTGGTTAAGAATCCGCCTGCCAATGCAGGGGACACGGGTTTGAGCCATGGTCTGGGAAGATCCCACATGCCGTGGGGCAACTAAGCCCACGCAGCACAACTACGGAGCCTGTGCTCTAGAGCCTACGAGCCACAACTACTGAAGCCCGTGCACCTAGAGCCCGTGCTCCACAACAAGAGAAGCCACCGCAATGAGAAGCCCACCCACCGCAACGAAGAGTAGCCCCCGCTCTCCACAACTAGAGAGAAACCCGTGTGCAGCAACAAAGACCCAACACAGCGAAAAAAATAAATAAAAATAAAATTAAAAAAAAGAAAATACATCTAGAAAACCGCAAAATAAAGACCAGCATGATAATCTAGCACTCCCAGCCCCACTCAATGACCTCAAGCTACAAGTCCAATTTCACCATTACACACTCTTCCCGTTCATTCTAATTCCATGACTCTGTGTCTGTGACTTCCTGTTCTGGAATATTCTCTCCACTGTTAACTATTTGTTAATTATTTAATTAATGATCAGGACTTAAACCTGAAGGACAATAGGTTACACCAGTTCTCAGACTGGATTTTAAGGTAGAAAGAAGGGAGAATAAAGATGCACCAGTAAACCAAGTAATTAAAACTACCAAAATGGCCATCTAAAAGAACATATCAAATAATACCTAATATATATTTTTGAAACCCCAGAAGTTTAAAGGATATAAATCATAAAATGCAAATGTTAATATATATATCAACGTGTATATATACGTGTGTGTATATATATAAATGCTAACATCAGTATATTTAAAAGAGGATAGATACACAATAATTGACGCATACATACATATATACAGGTGCACGGGAAACTGGTAAGAGTGGTTGACTCTAGGAAGAGAAGCACGAAGGGTCTAAGAGGCAAAGGTGAATAAACGGAATGATCAAATGATCAAACCTAGCTTCAACAAAACTAAGACATGCTGACATCGGACACTCTAGATGGGACACAGTGACAGGGACATGACTTCATCTCTGACATATTCCTGACAAAAATATTTAAGCTAAAGCTAATCGTGAGGCTTAGAAAACCGGAAGTGCCCATGGCTGTCGTGCAAACCTTGTCCTCCGAGCCTAGCACGAGTCACAACCACTAGCTGTTTGCTTCCTAGGGCACAAGGACCGTCGCTGCTACCTTCAAACATCTGCCTTATTAACATGCTTGTGAGATCTTGGTTCCCAGGCCGGACGACAGGCCTGACCTCCTGTGGTGGGACCTCCAAGTCCAAACTGCTGGACTCACAGAGAACCTCAGACCCCAGGGAATATTAATCAGAGTGAGGCCTCCCGGAGGTCCTCATCTCAGCACCAAGACCTGGCTCTAACTAACTGCCTGCAAACTCCAGTGCTGGACATCTCAGGGCAAACAACCAGTAAGACAGGAAGAGAGCACCACCCATCAAAAAGAGAAGAAGAAAAAAAAAAAAATGAAATGACAGGGCTTCCCTGGTGGCGCAGTGGTGTAGAGTCCGCCTGCCGATGCAGGGGACGCGGTTTCGTGCCCCGGTCCGGGAAGATCCCACATGCCGCGGAGCGGCTGGGCCCGTGAGCCATGGCCGCTGAGCCTGCGCGCTCCGCAACGGGAGAGGCCGCAACAGTGAGAGGCCCGTGTACCACAAAAAAAAAAAAAACAAAGACTATTAGAAGAGACAAAGAAGGACACTACATAATGATCAAGGGATCGATCCAAGAAGAAGATATAACAATTGTAAATATTTATGCACCCAACATAGGAGCACCTCAACACAGCAAGCAAATGCTAACAGCCATAAAAGGGGAAAGCGACAGTAACACAATAATAGTAGGGGACTTTAACACCCCACTTTCACCAGTGGACAGATCATCCAAAATGAAAGTAAATAAGGAAACAAAAACTTTAAATGACACATTGAACAAGATGGACTTAATTGATATTTACTGATGTTTATAGGACATTCCATCCAAAAACAACAACTTCTTCTCAAGTGCTCATGGAACATTCTCCAGAATAGACCATATTTTGGGTCACAAAGCAAGCCTTGGTAAATTTAAGAAAATTGAAATTGTATCAATTATCTTTTCCGACCACAATGCTATGAGACTAGATATCACTTACAGAAAAAAAAACTGTAAAAAATACAAACACATGGAGGCTAAACAATATGCTACTAAATAATCAAGAGATCACTGAGGAAATCAAAAAAATACCTAGAAACAAATGACAATGAAACCATGACGACCCAAAAACCTATGGGATGCAGCAAAAGCAGTTCTAAGAGGGAAGTTTATAGCAATAAAATCCTACCTCAAGAAACAAGAAAAATCTCAAATAAACAACACCTAAAGCACCTAAAGCAATTAGAGAAAGAAGACCAAAAATACCCAAGGTTAGCAGAAGAAAAGAAATCATAAAGATCATATCAGAAATAAATGAAAAAGAAATGAAGTAAATGATAGCAGAGATCAATAAAACTAAAAGCTGGTTCTTTGAGAAGATAAACAAAATAGATAAACCATTAGCCAGACTCATCAAGAATAAAAGGGAGAAGACTCACATCAATAGAATCAGAAATGAAAAAGGAGAAGCAACAACTGACCCTGCAGAAATACAAAGGATCATGAGGGATTACTACAAGCAACTCTATGTCAATAAAATGGACAATCTGGAAGAAATGGACAAATTCTTAGAAAAGCACAACCTTCTGAGACTGAACCAGGAAGAAATAGAAAATATAAACAGACCAATCACAAGCACTGAAATTGAAAATGTGATTAAAAATCTTCCAACAAACAAAAGCCCAGGACCAGATGGCTTCACAGGTGAATTCTATCAAACATTTAGAGAAGAGCTGACACCTATCTTTCTCAAACTCTTCCAATATACAGCACAGGGAGGAACACTCCCAAACTCATTCTAGGAGGCCACCATCAACCTGATACGAAAACCAGACAAAGACATCACGAAAAAAGAAAACTACAGGCCAGTATCTCTGATGAACACAGATGCAAAAATCCTCAACAAAATACTAGCAAACAGAATCCAACAGCACATTAAAAGGATCATACACCATGATCAAGTGGGGTTTATCCCAGGAATGCAAGGATTCTTCAATATATGCAAATCAATCAATGTGATACACCATATTAACAAAATGAGGGATAAAAACCATATATCATCATCTCAATAGATGCAGAAAAAGCTTTTGACAAAATTCAACACGCATTTATGATAAAAACTTTCCAGGGAATTCCCTGGTGGCACAGTGGTTAAGAATCTGCCTGCCAACACACGGGACACAGGTTCAAGCCCTGGTCCGGGAAGATCCCACGTGCCGCGGAACAACTAAGCCCATGTGCCACAACTATTGAGCCTGCACTCTAGAGCCCATGAGCCAAACTACTGAGCCTGTGTGCCACAACTACTGAAGCCTGTGCACCTAGATCCCGTGCTCTGCAACAAGAGAAGCCACTGCAGTGAGAAGCCCATGCACTGTAATGAAGAGTCACCCCCACCTGCCACAACTAGAGAAAGCCCGTGCACAGCAATGAAGACCCAACGCAGCCATAAATAAATAAATAAATAAATGTATTAAAAAAAAAAAACTCTCCAGAAAGTAGGCATAGAGGGAACCTACTTCAACATAATAAAGGCCATATATGACAAACCCACAACCAACATCGTTCTCAATGGTGAAAAACCGAAGCCATTTCCTCTAAGGTCAGGAACAAGACAAGTTTGCCCACTCTCACCACTATTATTCAACATAGTTTTGGAAGTTTTAGCCACAGCAGTCAGAGAAGAAAAAGGAATCTAAATCAGAAAAGAAGAAGTAAAGCTGTCACTGTTTGCAGATGACATGATACTATACATAGAGAATCCTAAAGATGCTACCAGAAAACTACTAGAGCTAATCAATGAATCTGGTAGAGCAGCAGGATACAAAATTAACGCACAGAAATCTCTTGCATTCCTATACATTAATGATGAAAAATCTGAAAGAGAAATTAAGGAAACACTCCCATTTACCTTTGCAACAAAAAAAAATAAAATACCTAGGAATAAACCTACCTAAGGAGATAAAAGACCTGTATGCAGAAAACTGTAAGACACTGATGAAAGAAATTAAAAATGATACAAACAGATGGAGAGATATACCATGTTCTTGGATTGGAAGAATCAACATTGTGAAAATGACTATACCACCCAAAGCAATCTACACAATCTCCATCAAACTACCAATGGCATTTTTCACAGAACTAGAACAAAAAATTTCACAATTTGTATGGAAACACAAAAGACCCCGAATAGCCAAAGCAGTCTTGAGAAAGAAAGACGGAGCTGGAGGAATCACGCTCCTGGACTTCAGACTACACTACAAAGCTACAGTAATCAAGACAGTATGGTATTGGCACAAAAACAGAAATATAGATCAGTGGAACAGGATAGAAAGCCCAGAGATAAACCCACACACAGATGGTCACCTTATCTTTGATAAAGGATGCAAGAGTATACAATGGAGGAAAGACTGCCTCTTCAATAAGTGGTGTTGGGAAAACTGGACAGCTACATGTAAACAAATGAAATTAGAACACTTCCTAACACCATACACAAAAATAACTCAAAATGGATTAAAGACCTAAATGTAGGGCCAGACACTATAAAACTCTTAGAGGAAAACGTAGGCAGAATACTCTATGACATAAATCACAGCAAGATCCTTTTTGATCCACCTCCTAGAGAAATGGAAATAAAAACAAACAAATGGGACCTAATGAAACTTAAAAGCTTTTGCACAGCAAAGGAAACCATAAGACAAAAAGACAACCTCAGAATGGGAGAAAATATTTGCAAATGAAGCAACTGACAAAGGATTAATCTCCAAAATATACAAGCAGCTCATGCAGGTCAATATCAAAAAAACAAACAACAAACAGACAACCCAATCCAAAAATGGGCAGAAGACCTAAATAGACATTTCTCCAAAGAAGATATACAGATTGCCAACAAACACATGAAAGGATGCTCAACATCACTAATCATTAGAGAAATGCAAATCAAAACTACAATGAGGTATCACCTCACACCAGTCAGAATGGCCAGCATCAAAAAATCAACAAACAATAAATCCTGGAGAGGGTGTGGAGAAAAGGGAACCCTCTTGCACTGTTGGTGGGAATGCAAATTGATACAGCCACTATGGAGAACAGTATGGAGGTTCCTTAAAAAACTAAAAACAGAACCACCATATGACCCAGCAATCCCACTACTGGGCATATACCCTGAGAAAACCATAATTCAAAAAGAGTCATGTACCACAATGTTCATTGCAGCCCTATTTACAATAGCCAGGACACGGAAGCAACCCAAGTGTCCATCAACAGATGAATGGATAAAGATGTGGCACATATATACAGTGGAATATTACTCAGCCATAAAAGGAAATGAAATTGATTTATTTGTAGTGAGGTGGATGGACCTAGAGTCTGTTATACAGAGTGAAGTAAGTCAGAAAGAGAAAAACAAATACCGTATGCTAACACATACATATGGAATCTGAAAAAAAAACAAAAGGTTCTGAAGAACCTAGGGGCAGGACAGGAATAAAGACGCAAAGGTAAAGAATGGACTAGAGGACACAGGGAGGGGGAAGGGTAAGCTGGGACGAAGTGAGAGAGTAACACTGACATATATACACTACTAAACGTAAAATAGATAGCTAGCAGGAAGCAGCTGTATAGCACAGGGTGATCAGCTTGGTGCTTTGCGACCACCTAGAGGAGTGGGATAAGGAGGGTGGGAGGGAGACGCAAGAGGGAGGGGATATGGGGATGTACATATGCATATAGCTGAGTCACTTTGTTATACAGCAGAAACTAACACAACACTGTAAAGCAACTATACTCTAATAAAGATGTTAAAGGAAAAAAGAAAAATAAAATAAAGGTAATCATGAGGAAACTATCAGACAAACCCAAATTGTGGGACATTCTGCAAAACACATGGCCTGGATTCTGGAAAAATGTTGTCATCAAAGACACAAAAGGCAAGACACTGTGCCAGCTAAAGGACACCAAAAAGATATGGCAACAAAATGCAATTTGTGATTTTTTGACTGGGATCCTGGAAAAAATAAAAACACCTGTAATGGATATTATTGGGATAACTGGGAAAATGTGAGATATAGACTGCATATTACATAACAGCACTGTATCAACATGTTATTTGTACTGTGATTATGTAGGAGAATGTTCTTCTTAGGGGACACTTGCTGAATTATTAGTGGTGAAATGTAACGACGTCTACAACTACTCTCAAAAGGTTCAGCGAAAATAAATACATAATTGAGAGAGACAGAGAGAAAGAAAATGCCAGAGCACAAGTGAGATGGCACACAAACATAAGGCAAAATGGTGCACCTAGGTGAAGGGTGTATGTATATGCAGTGTACTCTTCTTGCAACTTTTCTGTAGATTCGAAATTTTTCAAAATAAATAGTTGGGAAGGAAGAAAGGAATACCGTAAAAAATATGTGTATATAAGCCCACACTATACGTAAAATATGTGTATATAAGTCCACACTTTATGTTGGTATATGCCATATACCAACTACCAACTGACAATTAGAATACAGTGCAAATTAAACATTATAACTACACCTAACATAATCTTTTCATAGCAAGAGAGGTCGGAATTTTTCTGCACTTCTGGCTCACAAGCGTAAATGACAATTATATCTGTAAAGTAATTAAAAAAACAGAAGACCATTCTAGTTGTTACACTTGGATTGTCCATAATCCACAAATCGAAGCACAGGTAAATGTCTTACCCTTACCTCATTTCACAACTTC
>NW_006783036.1:2351884-2369391 GCF_000442215.2 Lipotes vexillifer | reverse complement strand
ACTCTTTCACTAAAGAGTTGTTTCAAAATTTCTATAAGGAAGTTCCGATAAAAACACTACTGCTTGACCCAAAAATAATAATAAAAGAAAATACACAGCCCAGCTTTCCTCTCAATTGTCCACTAAACCTATGTCAATAAAAGGCAGGAAGCCACACAGTAACCGCTCACTACATTACTGCCGAATGTTCAAGAAAAGAATCTCGGGTTCAATCCAGTCTTTTAAAAAATTTAAAAAAAAATTTTTTTTCAGTCAGCTCCCCAAACTCTAACATAACCTCGCATCAAAATAAGTCTCATCTGGACTCGGGTCGGCGCTGTGGGACCCCTCACGGCCCCCAGAGCAGCCCCGAACCCCTCGGGCTACCCCAGCAGGCTGGGGTTTCGAACAGCCCAGGGAGGTTTGGGGTCCCCACCCTCGGTGCCTCCCACCGCCCTCTGAGCGGCTGCGGAAGCCGGCCCCCGTCCCGCCGCCACTCTCCCTCTCGTCCCGCCCCTCCCCAGCCCCACTCAACTCTTCATCATGGATGCGGAAGCCGGCGACAACCCCTTGCCGAGAGTGGAAGGAGAAGAAAGGGACAGAAAGGGTGGCCCCTGGCTTCCACTCCTTTGAGGCAGGGCCCCGAACTAGGACCTCCGCGGTGGTCCCTAGATGGAGCGTTAGGATCCGGCCGCCATGTTATATTCCTGTCTCCCTAGCAACCGTCTGGCCCTGACCTCCTCGAGGCCGTTAGCCCGCGCGTGCGCAAAACGCCCTGTCCGCGCCCGCCAGCCCTACGTGTACGCGTGCGCACTGCGGCCCGCCTCCTCACTCTAGTTGCTAAGCAATCCCCGGCAGCTTCCGGCAGTTCCCTGCCTAAATTATTGTGTAGACTGCCTTCCCCGGGATCGCTCACCCCAGCGGTCCTGAGAATTTAGCGATTTGGGACCTAATGCCCGGACAGCAGCCTTGAGCTTTAACTGGGCTGGGACACACTAAATAATTGTCAGTTGATACCTGTTCTTTGCAGCTATTGTTCTCATCTTACTACTGAACATCCACTAACCTTAATATATTAATATAAAATAGATAATACATTCACATGATTCAAGATTCAAAAATAACAAAAACAGAGCCAACAAAGTGGAAATCCTCCCTCCCACCCCTCTGTCCGAAGTTCCTCTCCCCATAGGGTAGATCTCCCCAAAGATCTCATGTTATATGAGATCTTTTATTCTTTTATTCCCTTTTTCTTACACCAATGGTAGCATAGTATAGACTCTGCTCTGTTTTGTATTTTTCACTTGACGCTTTAACTTGGAGATTTTCCCCTACCAGTACCCAAAGAGCTTTATTATTTTATTTAATGGCTATACTAGTTCATGGTTGTACCATCCCTTATTTAACTTGTCCCCTACTGATGGTCATCTAGATTACTTCTTTTTTTAAATTTATTAATTTAAATTTTATTTATCTTTGGCTGTGTTGGGTCTTTGTTGCTGCGCGCGGGCTTTCTCTAGTTGCGGAGAATGGGGGCTACTCTTCCTTGTGGTGTACGGGCTTCTCATTGCAGTGGCTTCTCTGGTTCTCCAGGCTCAGTAGTTGTGGCTCGCTGGCTTAGCTGCTCTGTGGCATGTGGGATCCTCCCTGACCAGGGGTCAAACCCGTATCCCCTGCATTGGCAGGCAGATTCTTAACCACTGCGCCACCAGGGAAGCCCTAGGTTGTTTCTAATAGCCTGATCTTTCAAACACTGCTGCAGTGACCAGCCCTGAATATGCATCATTTCCTATACGTTTATGTGTACCCATAGGAGAAATTCCTAAAGTGGAGCTGCTGAGTCAATGCATATCTACATTGATTTTTTTTTTTTTTTTTTAACTTCTTGTGAGTCAAGAGCTTCCCTGGTGGCGCAGTGGATAAGAATCTGCCCGCCAATGCAGGGCACACGGGTTCAATCCCTGGTCTGGGAAGATCCCACATGCTGTGGAGCAACTAAGCCGTGCTCCACAACTACTGAGCTTGTGCTCTGGAGCCAGCAAGCCACAACTACTGAGCCCGTGTGCCACAACTACTGAAGCTCACGTGCCTAGGGCCCGTGCTCCGCAACAAGAGAAGCCACCAGAATGAGAAGCCCATGCACCGCAACAAAGAGTAGCCCCCACTCGCCGCAACTAGAGAACGCCTACGTGCAACAACGAAGACCCAACACAGCCAAAAATAAATAAATAAATAATTTTTAAAAATGTGAGTCAAAATTCACATAATGTAGAATCAAACATTTTAAAGTGTGACATTTAGTACATCCACAATGTTGTGGAACCATCACCTTTATCTAGCTCCAAAACACTTTCATCACCCCAAAATGAAACCCTAAACCCATTAATCAGTCTCAAAAACATAATGCTAAGTGAAAGAAACCAGACACTAAAGGCCACCCTATTGTATGATTTCATTTACAGGATATTCCCAGACTAGACAAATCCATAGAGACAGAAAGTAGATTAATGGCTGCCAGGGGCTGGGGGAATGGGTGTGAATGCTAACAGGTACGGGGTTCCTTTTTGTGGTGTTGACAATGTTCTGGAATTAGATAGTGGTGATAGTTGCACAACTTTGTAAGTCTACTAAAAGCTGCTGAATTGTACATATCAAATAGTTAGAATGGTATGTTATGTGAATTTTATCAAGTAAATTGAAAAAAACAAAAGGTGGTTATTGCTGGTATTATTATTGTTGATGGTACTGTCTTTGTTGGCTCTGAAAAGCCACATCTAATCTCTCCAAATCCCTGCAATTTGATTTCTCTCTTCTTACCTCCTTGTGGTCTTTCCCCTTATGTGGGGACTTGTCTTTAAGTCACATTTATCTTTCTCTCACTGTCTCTTTCATGTTCTTTTCTGCCACCCAGGTAGGTTCTAAGCTCCTTGGGCAGCCCACCCACCTGTCTTTCATCTCTTCTGGAGGCAGAGCCAGTTTCTGGATATTCATTGAATACCTGTTAAACAGGCGAATGCAGTTAGCAGCTGAGCCCCTGCCTCATCGATTCCAATGTGCATTTTCTGTTCACCTTCACTGTGGACAAGTAGTAGTGAAATCCTAAAGAAGACCAGGTGGGTCCTGATCCTGAGGAGGCGTTAGAGCAAGGCGCCCCCTGTAAGTAGGCGCAGCGTTGGTGTGCCTCCCCAGGTGAGCAGGGGCTAGTGGACTTCAGCCCTCAAGGGCCACGCAGCCTGCACCCTGGTCCACAACCTGCACTTCGTACCTGGAGGCCCTGGGAGAGGAAGCATGGAAGGGCCTCCGGAATGGAAGATCAAAGGATACAAACAGGGACCTTAGCAGGAAGACAAAAAGGGAATTGGTGCGAGATTTTGCCCAGAGCAGTGGTTTTCAATCTTTAGCCTTCACCGAAATCACCTGCTTCAGGTGACTCTGGATTCTGCAGGGCCCCACACCCAAAGCTTCTGAGTCTGTCATTCTGGGGTGGGGGTTGAAATTTCCCATCTCTAACAGAATCCCAGGTGATGCTGCTGCTGCACTTTTTTTTTTTTTGCCGCACTGAGTGGCTTGCGGGATCTTAGTTCCTCGACCAGGGATTGAACCTGGGCCATGGCAGTGAAAGCGCTGAGTCCTAATCCCTGGACCACCAAGGAATTCCCAGCCTTATTCTTTCTTTAATTCTAAATAGACTAGGAAATGCTACTTTGAAAAGCAATTGCTATAGAAGGTCTCTCCCTATAGTTTATAGACAGAGGGGTCAGCCTTCTCGGGTTTCAGCTGTGTGGCCTGGTTAACCTGCTTCCTTAGACCACTAATGCCCTAAATGACAAGAGAAGAAGTGGCAGATGGGAAATAACAGGCTGTGAGCTCCTCCAGGGAGGGCCCTGCCCTGAGCCCCTTGCCCGCGCAGCGCACACAGTGCCAGCAGCCAGGCATATATTACGTGCTCAAAAGATGCTTGTGAAATGGAGCCAGCCTGCATCCTAGGAGCTCTGCTTTTAAAACTCTGCCTGAACACTACCTAATTATAGCCACTTGCACTTTTGACTCATTCTAAAACTGTTCCTCAGACAGTTCATCCTGTATCCTAGCATTAGCTTTTCCCTAATTTCCAATGTCAAGAGATTCAGCCATTAGGCTATGTTTAGCAGACAATCTGTTTCTGCTGAGCATCTTAATTACGTTCAAACCAGGAAATGGGCAGAAGTTAGAAAGAAAAATTAGTAAGGACAGAAATTTCAAACATGTTAATCTTGGTAAGGTGGGTAAAATGCAAATCTACCTACAGATATTACAAATTAGATTCATTTTAGAAAATAATAGGGGGTTCCCTGGTGGCCTACTGGTTAGGATTCTGGGCTTTCACTGATGAGGCCTGGGTTCAATCCCTGGTCGGGTAACTGAGATCCCCCAGGCCACGCCACACAGCCAAAATAATAGTAATAATGATAATAAATGTATCTCAGAGGAAACTAAGCATGAGCAGGAATATGAAATAAGAGCAAGAAGAACATTAGACATTCAAATTAACATGAAGAATCGTGGTTAACCAACACTATGAATGAGACTGTGGTCTAGTGTGGATGCAAAAGAGGCCCAATGTCAGGCTAGAGAGACGTCTATGCACTTTTCTTACAAAAAGGCACATGGAACAATAGATTTTTTTTTTTTTAATGCAAGAAAAGTTTTCCTAGAAGGAGAATAGAAAAGTTCTTAAAATGTGGACTTTCCTGGTGGTACAATGGTTAAGGCTCAGCCCTTCCACTGCTGGGGCACAGGTTCTATCCCTGGGCAGGGAAGTTCTGCATGCTGCAGGGTGCAGCCAAAGAAAAAAAAGTTCTTAAAATGCTAGGGGAGTGAGGATCGCACTGGGTGACCCCAGCCAAGTTACAGGACCACTGTTTCCTCATTTCATGTACAATGAGGATAAAAATACAGTCTCCAAACAGTGGTGGTGAAGATTAAATACGATGTCCGATGTCCGTGGTGCACTATACAATACTGTTTGATTTTTGCCCAGAGTCTGAAACTGACTAGGACCCTGTGGGGCTCCAGGGCACTAAAGTCTTTCTGTGTACCCCATTTCTTGTTTGCAGGAAATACGCTTTTTCAGCCTCCACGACCTTCCCTGAATTACAAAGGAGAGGTTCAAACAGCTGCTAATCAGGAAGGGAGGGGACTCGGAGACAAGGGAGGAACAGTCAAGCCAAGGGGCAGATGGTGCGGGGTGGTCTGGGAGTTTGGGACTAGCAGATGCAAACCGGTACATATATGATGGATAAACAAGGGCCCCCTACTGGGGCTTCCCTGGTGGTGCAGTGGTTGAGAGTCCGCCTGCCGATGCAGGGAACACGGGTTCGTGCCCCGGTCCGAGAAGATCCCACGTGCCGCGGAGCGTCTGGGCCCGTGAGCCATGGCCGCTGAGCCTGCGCGTCCGGAGCCTGTGCTCCGCAACGGGAGAGGCCACAACAGTAAGAGGCCTGCGTGCCGCAAAAACAACACCACCACCAAAAAAAACAAGGTCCTACTGTACAGCACAGGGTACTATATTCAATATCCTGTGATAAGCCATAATGGAAAAGAATATGAAAAATAATGTGTATATGTGTATAACTGAGTCGCTTTGCTGTGCAGTAGAAATTAACACAACATTGTAATTCAACTATACTTCAATAAGAAATAAATTTTAAAAAAAGAAACAATAGTGCAGCCTTGGGGGGGAGTCCTGGTTCCCCCTCAAGGGGCACACATAACAATATCTTGAGCCGTTTTGCAGATACTGAAAGCCCCCACCAGGTGGGAGAATTTAACTGTCTGCCCGCAAGCACGGAGACCTCAGACCAGTTGGAAGGTTGATGATGCCGACACCCACTTACCTCACCAGCAACCAATCAAAAGATTGTCCACTAGCTGATCATGCCCTCTGTGAACCACTACTAGAAAACTACCCTCTCCAGGCTGGGACACAGTTTTGAGGGCAGGAGCCCGCTGTGGCCCCCTTTGCCTGGCAAAGCAACAAAGCTCTTCTTTTCTTCTTCACCCCAAACTCTGTCTCCGAGATTCAATTTGTTATTGGTGTACAGAGGCCGGATTCGACAGCAAGTCTAACACAGGCCTGGCACAGAGCAAATGTTCAATAGATGTTTTTGACTCATCAAGAAACATCATCAGCTGTCACCTGCTCTGTCATTCCTCTATGACAGGGGCAAGGCGATTTTCACTGATTATTGAGCATCTAGGACAAACCTTAATCATTGAAAAAAAAACAAACAACTTTGATAGGGAAGAATGAAACAGGCAGACTGACAGGGTGCAGAAGCCATGTGGCCTGTTGTTGGGGACCCAGAGAGGGGAAGGGCTTTGCCAAGCTCACCCACTTGCTGGTGGCCACCCAGGGCTCTGACCCGAGTCTGCAGCTTCCAGCTCCCTGTGCCTCTATAGCTTTCTCTTGTGTCTAAAAGAGAACTTTGTAAAAGTTTTGCAATGACTGTACAGACTGTACATACTCTAAGGAAGTAATTTTTTAAATTAATTAATTTTATTTATCCTTTTCTTTTTTGGCTGCGTTGGCCATTGCTGCACGAGGGCTTTCTCTAGTTGAGGTGAGCAGGGGCTACTCTTCGTTGTGGTGCACGGGCTTCTCATTGCAGTGGCTTCTCTTATTGTGGGGCACGGGCTCTAGGCGTGCGGGCTTCAGTAGTTGCAGCATGCTGGTTCAGTAGTTGTGGCGCACGGGCTTAGTTGCTCCACAGGGTGTGGGATCTTCCCAAACCAGGGATTGAACTGGTGTCCCCTGCATTGGCAGGTGGGTTCCTAACCACTGTGCCATCAGGGAAGTCCCAGAAGTGCATTTTTTAAAGTCCCTGGAACCAACTGATTTGTTGTAGCAAATTAGAAGCAACATCTGAAAAACCCTTCTATTTTTTGTCTATTTTTCTTTTGTATTGACATAGTACATATTGTACAATGAAGCATCTCATTTCTCTTTCCCGCCTTTCTTTCCTTTTTTTCCAGAATCAACTGGCAAGAAGTCAGCTTCAATACTGAAAGTGTTTTGCTCTCTCCCTGTCCGTGTGTACGAGGGCCCTGAGTCAAAATAAAAATGTAAAAAGAAGGTTGGAAAAAAATTCAAGGAAATTGTCCAGGAGACAGACAAAAGAGAGTAGAGAATCAACTCAGAAGGTCTGACCTCTGAAGAATGGTGTTCCAAAAAAGAAAAGAGAGCATATGAAGTGAAGGAGATGGTCAAATCTCCTTCAGGAACATTCTTCATCAGAAATGTTGCCAGGATGAAAGGACATGTTTCCAACTTGAAAAGTCCCGTGGGATGCTCAGCACAATGAATTTAACATTCATTCAACAAATACTTATTGAACACGTCCTACGTGCCTGGCACTGTTCTAGGAAGTTGGGATCCATGAATGGAGGCAGAGATCAGACTGATGCTTCTGCAAGCGGAGGGACATCAAAGATTGCCAGCAAATCACCAGAAGCGGGGGAAGGGGCATGGACCAGATTCTTCCTCAGAACCTTCAGAAGGAACCAACCTCAAGGACACCTTGATCTTGGACTTCTGGCCTCCAAAACTGTGAGAGAATAATTCTATTGTTTGAGTCACCCAGTTCGTGGTATTTTACTATGGTAGCTCTAGGAAACAACTACAGTGTGCCTTTATTTTCATACCAAAGGATCCAACTTATAAGCAGAATGACAAGTTTTATAAGTTGAATTTAAAGCAAATGACTATTTAAAATCCAAGGTAGCGGCATGAGCCAAAGACCCCCCCTCGGACATTTAAAAACCCGAGTAATAATACGGTTTAATTCTGATCATGTATGTTTGCATTTTCCTAACTCAAAGAATGAAAATTAGGGCTTGTTTGTCTTGGAAGTCCTGTAAGTTGGAGTGAGAATAGCCGGACAACTTCAGAGACTTTTGGAGAATAGCGGTGGGTAAAGGCCCAGCCCTCCGTCAGCACCGGGCTCCGAGGAGCCCGGGAGCCCGGGTGCGGAGCTGACTACGTAGATCTAGGGTGCCCCCTGCCGTCTATATTCAGTCACTGCGTCTCCCCAACCTCGGGTCTTGGCCTTGGAATATAGGCTTGGCCCGGAGCGCCCCGCCTACTCAGGACACGTGGCTGGAACACCAGGAAGGAGGGTGATGGTGGCAGAGGGAGTGGGGGAAAGGAGCTGGTTAGGTGGGGACTTTCAAACGGCTGTTACTGTGGCTGCAGGATGGCCAGATACGGTACAGGATGCCCAATTGAAGATGAATTCCTAATCAACAACTAAGAAGCATGTCCCAAATATTGCATGGGACATACTTACTCTGTTAAATTAGCTGCTAAATCTGGCAACCCTATCGGGGCTGGGCCAGAAGGGGAAGGTGTGAACAGAATAAAATAACTTTATCTGACTTGCTTTTTTGTTGTTGTTTTTGATGTGGACCATTTTAAAAGTCTTTATTGAATTTGTTACAATATTGTTTTTGTTTTATGTTTTGCTTTTTGGCCCCAAGGCATGTGGGATCTTAGCTCCCTGAACCTGCACCCACTGCACTGGAAGGTGAAGTCTTAACCACTGGACCGCCAGGGGAAGTCCCTATCTGACCTTGCTTTAAAGTGTAAGATAATTTTGGAATTAGCTATTTCATCCATTTTGTAACTGAGCACAACCCTATGGGGCCTTCCCGGAACAGACCCCTCCCCCATATCTTCTGCTCCAGCTCCTCTCGGAAGTACCTAGATAATAGTATCTGATGCACATTTCCTGAGTTGTTTTACAGATGCTAAAAACCACCACCAAATGGAAGAAATTAACTACTTGATGACCATGAGCATGAAGCCCCCAGACCTACTGGTGCCTAAGGATTGATAATGTTAAGCCCTGTGACACCATCCTGTTACCACCATCAACCAATCAGAGAATTGTGCACAAGCTGATCATGTACCCTGGGACGCCACTCCCTCACCTGGCCTTTAAAAATGCTTTGCTGAAACCCATCGGGGAGTTGGGGTATTTTGAGCATTCACACTCCTGAATTTCTTGCTTGGTGCCCTACAATAAACGCTGTGCTTTCCTTCACCACAACTGGGGGTCAGTAGATGGGCTTTACAGTGAACGGGCGAGGGGACCCAAGTTTGGTTCGGTAACAATCTGATTCCTATTTATTAAACACATATTATTGCAGACAGAGTGCTAGGCTCTGGGCATTCAGCTGTAAACAAAATGGACAGGATGGCTTCCGTCATGGGCAGCTCACTCTACTGCCTTGGCCTACATTTATCTGTCCTAGTCAAGTGTCCCAGTCTCCAGGAACCTGCTCAACCCTCCACCACCAGCACAGTTTACTTACAGCACAGCACTTAAACCTCTCCACTCACTCTAACACCTGTCTTTGCTGAACTGAGCTCCGTGAGGACAGGATTCGGCCTGTTTTGCTCACAGCTGATTCCCTGGGGTTAGGGCATTGCCAGGGTGAATGAGTATGTTTTGACCGAGTGGCTCTTTGTCTGCACTTGGTTCTCCAGCCTTCCTGGTGGTGGGGTGAGCTATTTCACATCTTTTCAGTTAAATCTCTTCTGTTAAGATTAGCTAGAGTCGGCTTCTGCTGCTCGCAACAGGGAACCTTGATGAGACATCTGCCGTGGGAGATGGTTACAGTTTTTTGGAGTAATCAGACCAGAGCCGTGGACAGTGTGAAAAGCTGGTGTTTCTCTCCTGTACTCCTGGAGCATCTGCCCCAGCAGCACAGGCGGCTAGGGCCTCTCAGAGACCAAGAGACCCCTGGGACATACAGGTCGGGGAATGGACATCTTTGAGTTTTGTCTTTCCAGCATTTTTTCTCCTTTTTTTTTGCATACAGACCCTATCCCTTTGCAGTGGCTGTCATATTGCCCATTCTGCCCCTATTTTATGATTTATTCATGTGCTATATAGCAAGAGAGGGCAAAATGACAACAATTTCCAGACATTCCAGAAGGAGGGGGAAGAAAGAACTGTGCCTTACCTACTTGAAGAAACACTGAGGAACCATTTAAAATGACATTTTCAATTACTGAATGAGATGCTTATAATAGAATATTAAGTACAAAAAGCAACATAAAAATTATATTGTCAGGGTTTTCCTGGTGGTGCAGTGGTTGAGAGTCCGCTTGCAGATATAGGGAACACGGGTTCGTGTCCCGGGCCGGGAAGATACCATATAATACGGAGCGGCTGGGCCCGTGAGTCATGGTCGCTGACCCTACGCGCCCGGAGCCTGTGCTCCACAACGGGAGAGTCCACGACAGTGAGAGGCCCGCGTACCGCAAGAAAAAAATTATATTCTTTTTAACAAGGTTGAATTGAATCATACATATATATATATATATATATATATATATATATATTTTTTTTTTTTTTAAATACACTGTACAGTGAAAAAAGATTGGCCAGAAGGATGCCAAGTCTCCAGTAGCCGTTGTTTCGGGGCGGTGGGGAATTCGGTGGTTCTTTTGTCTTTTATCTGGTTTTCTGCATTTTCCAAGCTGTATTTAGCCTCGCCAAATGCTCTTGATACACGAAGTTTCCATGCTGCAAGGATTCTCAGAGATGAATAAAAATTGCACTGAGTTGCAATATTGGAAAATCCTGCTCCCGAGTTAAGTTTTAAGAGCAGCTTGCATTTCCCCTGCGAAAGCCTCCGATTCGCTGTAAGAAGTCACTTCCCTTCTCCTTAAAGGCCCCGGGTCTCAGTTGTTTCATCTGGCCAATGGGGATGACAACAGCCCTCCGCGGGAGCCGACTGGGAGTCAGCGCGGCTGACTCCGCCTAGAGGCGTTTGGCCAGCTCACGGCCCGGAGCAGGCGGAGAAATCTCATAGGTGTGCCGGCAGCGCTGCTGCGCGCAGTGGCCGGTTAGCTCAGTTGGTTAGAGCGTGGTGCTAATAACGCCAAGGTCGCGGGTTCGATCCCCGTACGGGCCATAGGTACCAGTTTCCTTTTTCCCTCCCCCACGTTATGGGTTTGTTTTACAACTGTAACTGGCTTTGAAAAATATGCCTTTTGAGTGCTGTGAGCCGCGTGCAAACAGGAGGGAGTCGCGGAATCATTCTGGACTCGGCCCGGAAGTTGGGGCTGGCTGCCGGGTGGGGAGGGAGGGCAGGATCCCGCGCGGGTTCGGGCTATGACTGGTTACCCCAAGTCCCCGCGCGTTGCAAGCCTGCAGCCCACTTTGGGTCTTTTTTTAGGATGCTCTCAGTTGCCACCGCCGGTTGCTGCCTAATGCAGAGCTTCTGAGGGCCCTCGGCGGGGAGACCTCAGTTTTCTGGAGTTCTTAAAATTGAAAATCCAGGGTTGGAATTTATTCATTCCACACATCTTTTTTTTTTTTTTTTTTTGCTGTTGTTTTTTTCGAATATGGAACGCTTCAAGAATTTGAGTATCATCCTTGCGCGAGGGCCATGCTAATCTTCTCTGTATCCTTCCTATTTTAGTATATGTACTGCCAAAGAGAGCACCATTCCACACATGTTAATGGAGAGCGTACTGCATGCCCGGCACCCTAGTCTAGGCAGGGAGCAGTAAATGAGAGACACAAATTCCAACCCACATGGAGACACTGACCATTTAGTGAGGCCCTTCTGGCTATGGAAGTGTAAGCAGATTGGGCAGCATGCGGGAGAAAGAGAACCAGTCATGGCTTTCTTGACATGAGAGAAGCTCTTTCAGGCCTAAGTCACTTTGTGATCTAAGCCTGGCCACAATGCTTGCCCTTGAACAGGTCTCAGTAACAACGATCTTAAGGGATTAAGGGAACGAAAGAACAAACTGTTATTAGGCTAGAGAAGTAACAATACCAAAGGTAATAAATCAGTTGTAAAGACTCCCAGTTCTGTTTCAGTGGTAAAGATTAGCCGGAAGCACTTTCTTGAGCTGTTTTGCAGAATTTAAACTTTCTTCACCAGATCTACTGGAACCTAAAGTTTCATGATGTTGACCTTTTCTGACCCTTGTGATTTCAATCAACAACTCTGCCCCAATTCTAGGCTGAATTCTCCTCTGCTCAAGCCCCTTCATGAATATACATATACCACCCAAGCCCCTTCCGCAATTTTGCTGTTTGGATTGACACCGCTTTGGGAGAGCTCCCTGGTGTTCTCCTTACTCTTTGCAAGTAATACATCTTTCCTTCTCTCAATTTTTGGCTTGGTTGTCTTTTGGCTCCACACCCACCAAGAGGCGAACCCAGTTTTTGGGTAACAGAAGCATCTGGAAACCTCTTGCTCCTTTTTTGTTTTTCAGAGAGCTCTTAGACTTCACGTTTCTTCCTCCTGGTTCTGCAGTGTGTAGCCAGAGGGGCAGCTGGATGAATTTCTCACTCATAGTCCAAGTCAGGCATTTTTAGTTTAACAAAGTCTAGCTTTTTAGAGTGAATGCCATATTATATCAGGGTCCAACTGTAACCGAAAGTGGGGTCTGGCTGCTTGCTGCTCAAAAGGCAATAAAGAGGCAAGGTTGGTGGAAAGGAAAGTTTGCTTTATTTCAGATGCCGACAGTGAGGGGAGGGGGGGTGGCGGGGAGTGAGGCCGGACTCCTGTCCAAAGGCCAACTCCCCACCGACAGCCAGTGGGCGAGAGCTTTTATAGACAGAGGGAGGGGGCTACATGCAGAAACAGCACAGTCAGCTCTGACAGTCATCTTGAAATTTGTCTTGCGGTGCTCTGATCAGCGTCACCTTCATTGTTTTCAGTACAGTTAATCTTCAGTTCCAGGGTCGGTTTGTTCCCATTTCTTTGAGGCCAGTTCTCGGAGTTGTGGCAGCTTATGTCATGGCTACGGTCTGGTCATCATGGAGTTACTTTCTTCCACCTGGTGGGGATTTCAGTACCTACAAGACAGCTCCCAGGATACGGCTCAGAATACTATGTGTAGCCCTTGAGGAGGAACTAAAGCTCCTTGACTTTGCTTTCTGACTAAACTATTATTGTTTTGTCCTGTTTGTTTTCCTTTCTTCTGTATTTTCTCACTTCTCTGGTTACTCTTATTCTTTGGCTAAAGTTTTTCTACAGACAAAAGGCAGGCAGAGGACATGGCGGGGAAAGACCATACAGTCCTGCTCCATTTCACAACCATGCTTGAAAAATCTCCAGTGAGAACATCTACTAGATCATTCATTCTTTTTTTTTCTTTTTCCCAAGCCCTGCAGCTTGCTCAGTCTTAGTTCTCAGACCAGGGATTGAACCCCGCCCGCCCGACAGTGAGAGCACCGAGTCCTAACCACTGGACCCTGAGGGCACTGTTCTCAGCTTGTCGCGGGGCCATGGGGGCAATCATTCATTCTTTTCTCAAATAGGTCTTAAGCTCTGACTTAAATCTGTAACGGCTCAAGGCTTAAAGCCACAGACCACAGGCTTAAAGCCGTTGGCAAGTGCTCAGTGTGTACTAAAAGTGCCCACTAAATGCCAGCTATGGGACCGTTGTTATTATGAACAGTTAGAAGGAGAACCTAGGGCTGCTGACCTCTAGAATAGACACCTGTACACTGGTTGCATTTCACACCTTGGATGTGTGTTACAGGCACCTTGTTAGATGCGGGGACCTTGCAGAGGAGAAGCCAGCTGAGGTTGCTGCCCTCAGAGCCCATACTTTCCTAAACAAGGGCTTGAAGGGGTCCAGAATACACCTCTGTGGCATAAAAATTATTTTGAGCAGAAGCCATTTGAGTTCCTGAAAAGCCTCATCTGCCTAAAGTAGAGCCTTCCAAAAGAACTCAAAAGAATTCAATTGTCATAAATCCCCAGGAACAATCAGGCAAGACTGACTTTTATCACTGGAGAGGAGAAGCTGGCATCACACCTAAACAGGCATTGTCATAAAACTATCTTATCTCCCATCTACTCTAGGTAAGAGCCTATTTATCTTTCCTAAGTTGTTTGTTGTCCGGTAAGTGCCCTCTCCACCCATCCCCTCCCCTGTTAAGATAATACTATATAAGCCCCACATTCTGACTGCCTCTTGGAGTCACATTTTTCTGTGAATTCCTGTAGGTACATGAATAAAAATACATTATTAAAAATGGTCTTTTTTCTTGTTAAACTGTCTTTTGTCAATTTAATTCACAGTCCCCCAGAGACTGAACCTGAGAGGATAGAGGAAAAGTTTTTCCTCCCTGCCAGGCTCAAAAAGATAAATGGGATATTGTGTTCTAGATGAGGGGCAGTTCTTGGCTTAGGGATCAGAGAGGATCTTTCTGACATCTGAGGATGGAAGGATGAAAAGATCTTTCTTTCAAAAGTTTAAAAAAAAAGAAGAAAGAAAGAAAGGAAGGAAGGAAGAAAAGAAAAGAGAAAGACAGAAAGAAAGAAAACAAAAGGATTAAGAAATTGAAACAGGGAGTTCCCTGGTGGTCCAGGGGCTAAGACTCTGCGCTCCAAATGCAGGGGGCCCCCGGTTCGAACCCTGGTCGGGGAAATAGATCCCACTTGCTGCAACTTAAAAATCCCGCATGCCACAAGGAAGATCCTGCACACTGCAACAAAGATCCTAAATCCTGAGTGCCGCAACTAAGACCCGGCGCAGCCAAACACATAAATATTGAGGAAAAAAAAAAAAAAGAAAGAAAGAAATTGAAACAAATTCCACAAATCTAATCTCCCCTCTGGCCAATCCTTAGTGAGGCTACTAATGATAGACACTGCAGGGAGCATAGCGAACGCAAGAGTATTGACTATGATGACCATGCGATGGTGGTCCTGTGGAGAGAAAAATGATCAGCAAGTTCACTGGAAACTTCTCAGACACCAGCCTGGCCCCCAGCTGCCCCCACCATGAGCATCATGGCATTCATTATATCATACAGCAAATGCTGGTTTTGTCTTCCTTCTTCCAGCCTAGACTCTATACAGAGGGCAGCGATGATGACTCACCCAACAAGCGCTTAGTGTTTGTTGACCAATGGCTCTACTGCGCCCTTGAGACAGGTGCACGCACTAGCGGCTACAAGACACGAGGAATCAGGAAAGTAAAAGGAGGGGAGATTGGGAAAGGATGGGCCGAAGAAGTGGGGGCGGTAGAGCTGCGAACTGAGCTGTGAAGAGGGGTGGGGCGGTTCATTTGCTCATTGGTTCATTCATTGACATTCATCCATCATTCATTCCCTGAGCGTGCACCGCTGGACACTGAATGAGTAAAACTACAACCTCGAGGTGCGCCCTGTCTGGGTGAGTGGGTAGGGAGGAGGGGGCCGGCATGGAAACAATTTCGGGGTTGGGGCGCACACTTGTTAAAAATGCACACTTTGAGGGACTTCCCTGGTGGTGCAGTGGTTAAGAATCCTCCTGCCAAGGCAGGGGACACGGGTTCCAGCTTTGGTCCGGGAAGATCCCACATGCCGCGGAGCAACTAAGCCCGTGCGCCACAACTACTGAGCCCAAGAGCCACAACTACTGAAGTCTGCGCGCCTAGAGCCCGTGCTCTGCAACAAGAGAAGCCACCGCAATGAGAAGCCCGCGCACAGCAACGAAGAGTAGCCCCCCACCACCACAACTTAGAGAAAGCCTGCGTGCAGCAAAGAAGACCCAATGCAGTCAAAAATAAATAAATAAAATAAAATAAATTTATTTAAAAAAATTCACACTTTGAACCACCTCTTGGGTATATTAAATCGGAAGGTCTGGAGGTGCGGCCTAGGAGTCTACGTCCAGGCAGGTTCTTCACGTGACGTTGAGAACATTTGGCCAGGGTGATGTTAGGGCCGGGGCTCTGGAACCTCGAGGACCTTTGCCTGAGAGTTCCCGGACAGCTCCTGGAGGAGGTGATATGTGAACGATAAACACGTCCACGACAAGCCATAAGAAAATTCGGCCGGGTCCTGTTGTTGGTGAAGCGGTGGCAGAGCCAGGCCGGCTCAGGCCCCGCCTACCGATCTGCTCGGTCAGGTGCATTCGCCTTCCGAGGTATCTTGGCCTGCGGGGCACTCGTAGCTGCCCCCCCCCCTTTCCCAGGTGACGTACATTTGAGCGGCCGGCGCTCGGCGACAGGGGTTCGAGTCCCCGCGTCGGCCGTTATGGCGGACGCGGAGCCTGAGGCTGAGGACGGCAGTGAGGATGGCGGCGGCGGTGGCGGCAGCGGCCGGGCTCCTGCAGGCCAGAGAGGCAGCGCCGCGCGCGTGGCCCCACTGGGCCCCGAGCAGCTGCGGCGGGTCCTGGAGCAGGTGACGAAGGCGCAGCCACCCGCGAAGCCGCCGCCGCCGCCGCCCTTCGTGCTGCAGGACGCGGCGCGGCGGCTGCGGGACGCGGCCCAGCAGGCCGCCCTGCAGCGGGGCCTCGGGGCCGAGCCCCCGCGCCCGCCGCGCCTGCTACCGCCGCAGGTGAGGCGCCGGGAGGGACCTCCGGGGAAACAGGCCCGGAGGGGGACGAGGTCTCGCGGCGGGCAGGCCGGAGCCCGCGCCCGCGCTTCCGCTCTTAGGCCTTAGAGCTGCCCAGCCCGAGAGACCGTTGTCCGCCCGCGTTACAATTCAGGGCGTCCCCACACTCAGCTCCGTGGGGACCGCAGGCCACCCGCACCTGTCACCGCCCCAGCGTTTTCAGCTCCTCCCCCGCTCCGAGCTCTCGGAGCCTGTGCCCATGGCGGCCCCTGCCTGGGACCCAGCCCTGCTCAGGGCTCCTCCGTGCCGCCTGGCTCCTCTCGCAGGCCTTCGTCCGTTCATTCCGCCTTGAGCACTCACGGTGTTCTGGGCCCTGCCCGAGGCGCAGCGTCGACCACAGCCCTGAAGACCGTGAGGCATGTTGTGGGCCTGACACGGGGGCTGCTGTAGAGTGAGCAGTCCTTAGGCCTGACACCAGAGTGGAGACCAGAATGGGTTAGAAGGACATTAAGAGGAGAATTTTCCATGTGAAAGGTGCTGCAGGTGGCACGGCCGAGACTCGGGACAGAATTAAGTACATTACAGTAACTTGGTGCAGGGCTTGTGGCAGTGCCTGTGTTTGTAACCCCAGTTACAAATGACCCAGCACGTGCCCAACATTTGCTTAATGAGTGAGACACGTGAAAGCACTCTGTATACTAGCCAACATCCTTTCTCAGCGGCGCTATTTTCCCGTCACACAGCTCTTGGCTGCTAGGGAAGCTGGATCTAGAACAAGGTCTTCCGAGCCCGGAGTGTCCGGTGTAGCACCTGAAGCCTGAGGTCCTCCCCATTATGTGTAAAGTCACATCCCCTTTCAGCACTGGGCTTGTAAAGGACAATGCTTCTCACTCCAAAATTGCCATAGATTTTTCTTCCACTAGAATAAATAGGTAGAGAATAGAATCAGCGATCTTCACGGGGTTTCACTTACGGTTTTTTTTTTTTTTCCCGGTACGCGGGCCTCTCACTGTTGTGGCCTCTACAGTTAAGAGCACAGGCTCCGGACGCGCAGGCCTAGCGGCCATGGCTTACGGGCCCAGCCGCTCTGCGGCGTGTGGGATTTTCCCGTACCGGGGCACGAACCTGTGTCCCCCGCATCGGCAGGCGGACTCTCAACCACTGCGCCACCAGGGAAGCCCT
>NW_006783036.1:2313218-2351774 GCF_000442215.2 Lipotes vexillifer | reverse complement strand
CCCGTCCCGGGGCACGAACCTGTGTCCCCCGCATCGGCAGGCGGACTCTCAACCACTGCGCCACCAGGGAAGCCCTGGTTTTGTTTTTGACTGAGTGATTTTGACAGTTTAGGGTCATACCCAGTTGGTCATCAAGACTGGAAAGGTTGTCTCACTAAAGTTTGGGAAGACAAGTATGATTCTGCTCAAATGCCATACTTCTTAGAGGTGTGACCTTGGGTAACTCGACCTCTTTGGGCTTTAGTTTCCTTATTTGTAGGAGGTTTGGCTTCTTGGGTGAGCTTTCCAGCTCGTACTCTGCTGTTGAAACAGATGCCTCTCACATAAGCCCTGTACAACAGGTCTGTGGAGTCAGAAGGGTGCCAGTGGCTCATTTGCTGGCCTCTGCTCCGTGCCTGGCACTGTGCTGAGCCGCTTGGTTCTCAGCAGCCACACAAAAGTGCTTTTCTCAGCGTTTTACAGATGAGGAACTAGCTCAGAGGGGTTGAGTGATTTTTGCCCAGAGGGTCCCCCAGGTGTGGCTACTCTCCAGGGCCTGTTGAATGTGGCTACAGCTTTTTGGGTTTGATAGCTTAGGAAAGAGTCCAAAAAAATGACTTATTCCAGAACATGAAAGCAAACTTAGGTAGCATGATCATGTTCGGTAGCTAATCTAGTTGGAATGCTATAAATTCTACTTGCATTCATGACGATGTAATTTTGCAGTCTGTTCAGCTAATATTCTTTGCCCGCCCGCCCCCTCCCACACACACAAGCTGTGCCTTGGAGGCCACAAAGACAAATCAGATGTGTACCTTGCCTCTAGGGAGGTTATGACGTTACTGGGCAGGTAAAACATAACTCAGGATAACTTCTGATCAAGGCCAGAAAGCTAGAGGTACGTTAAAGAACTAAATGCATTGAGAGAAAGGGAGAGGTTATTTCTGGCTGAGGGGATCAGAAGAGGTGGCATCTGAATTAGATCTGCAGGGTGGGTCCAAGTTGAAAATACAGGAGAGGAGAGGCAGTGCTGGAGGTGGGGCAGGGTGTGCCTTTGGAGATCCCAGGCCTTGTGGTTCTCTGTCGGTGCGGGGGTGGGGGTGGGGGGTGTGGATTAGAAGGCACAGACCAAATGGACACACTCCCACAGGTCAGCCCCTATCCCTCCCATCCTTCCTGTTCCTGCCCCACAGAAACATTTCCAGTTTCTTACCAGACAACGTGCCCTTTTTCATGCATCCCTGCGTTCACACGTTTTTCCTTACACCTAGAATATGTGTTCCATCTGGCAAAAATTCTACTCAGCTTTCAAGGCCCCCCGCGGAAGTCACCGCTTCTGCGAAGCCTACCAGGCCTGAACTGTTCCTGCCCCTCTTACTGCACCCGTTGCACCATGGTGTTGTTTTCCTATCGGTGTTCCTTAGGAAACCTAGTCTGCCTTCAGAATCATCAGTAGAGCTTTGAAAGTACAGATTTTGAGGCAGGATATCCTGAGTCAGCAGGTTTGTAGGTGACTGAGGTGGGGGAGGGGAAACACCCCCTCCTCAATGGTGAGGCTGGGACTTAACTTTTGTTTGTGTATTGGCACCCAGAGATACTTAGTAAAACTTTGTTGAGTGAAATACACATATAACAAAGTATCAAGTATAGTACCCACTTGGTAAACTGGTCTGGAAAGCAGATGAAAGAATTAGACCAGCTTGACCACTTGTGGTAATTCTAAAACAATAGGATTTGGCCTGGGAGGGTGGGGGGGTTCTATCTATCTTAAATGGCATCTGGTAATACCCCAAGAGCTTAGAGACACATTCGAAGTGATTGGTAGTAAAGTGAAACAAATGTGATTCTTAAAAGATGTGCAAGTAAATCTAGTTGTCATTGGATTCACAGTAGCCCAGGACCAGCTCTGTACCCTTCCTCAAAAACCAATATGTTGACTTGTCTCTGCTGTTTGTAGTAAGTGTATAACATGCACTCAGACAGATACACTCCAGCTTGATTTCAGTGAGGGTTTCCATTCTGTCCTGTGTGATATTTTTATTGACCCTCTACTTGGTAGAGGGTTGAGTCCAAAGAGGGCCTGTTGGTGACCCCAAATTGGTGGTTCTCAACTGGGGGCAGTTTTGCCCCACGGGGGTCGTTTGGCGCTGTCTGGAGACATTTTTGATTGTCACAGCTTGGGGAGTGCTACTGGCATCTGGTGGGTAGAGGCTGGGATGGTGCTCAACAGTGCACAGCACACCTGCCACGACACACTTACTGGTCCGAAATGTCAGTTGTGCTACAGTTGAGAAAGCCGGCTCTGGGTGATGAGGTTTGTCTGTCTTTTCTCCCTGGAGAAAGATGCTCATTGTTTCTGCTTGGTGAGGGCAGGAGCCTTGTTTTGCTGCCCCTCCCCCGAGCCCATGACAGCATTTAGTCTCCGTAAAGCTCTGTGTCGGGCACCTGGTCACTGCTCAGTATTTGTGGAAACTTGTTGGCAGCAGCCCTTCCCTTTGGTGGGTGTTTTGCTGTTATAGACAGTGCTGCCTTGAACCTCCCAGACATACATCTTTGTGCCTGTGTCAGTGTTTCTTCTGGGATCCAAGAAGCAGGATTGCTGGGGATCAAAAAGCACATGCGGGGCTTCCCTGGTGGCGCAGGGGTTGAGAGTCCGTTTGCTGATGCAGGGGACGCGGGTTCGTGCCCCGGTCCTGGAGGATCCCACATGCCGCGGAGCAGCTGGGCCCGTGAGCTGTGGCCGCTGAGCCTGTGCTCTGCAACGGGAGAGGCCACAGCAGTGAGAGGCCCGCGTATCGCAAAAAAAAAAAAAAAAAGCACATGCATTTAAAACTTCATTAGATGTCAAAAAAAAAAGTTGGTGAAGAAATGCAGCCCCACTCCTAGGTGTGTGCCCTGGAGGAACTCACACGTGTATACACACACATACGTCACAGCGCAGAGCAGACCAGAGAGTGCAGGGTTGGTGACCACCTGTCCTCTGACAGGAGAACATTGTTCTCATGCTGCAGAGCAAATGAACGCCTGAGAGCTGCACACCTCAATATGGATGAATTTCACAAACAAGATAGGGAGGAAAAAGCCCCAACAAGATACTGGAGATGATATTCACTTACCTAAAGCACATCAAAACGGAACTGCATGTCTTTAGGGATATCTACAAGTGTAGTATAAAGAATGCATGAGGGGCTTCCCTGGTGGCGCAGTGGTTGAGAATCTGCCTGCCAATGCAGGGGACACGGGTTTGAGCCCTGGTCTGGGAAGATCCCACATGCTGCAGAGCCACTGGGCCCGTGAGCCACAATTACTGAGCCTGCGCATCTGGAGCCTGTGCTCCGCAACAAGAGAGGCCGCGATAGTGAGAGGCCCGCGCACCGCAATGAAGAGTGGCCCCCGCTTGCCACAACTAGAGAAAGCCCTTGCACAGAAACGAAGATGCAACACAGCTATAAATAAATAAATTAAAAAAAAAAAAAAAGAATGCATGAGAGTGGTAAAGCGCAGATTCAGGATAGGGCGAGGAAAAATGCATACGGGTTGGGGGCATAGCAGAGGGCTTTCCCTGGGTAGTAATGTTGCACGTTGTAAGGTAGGTGGTAGCGACCTGAATTACATAGTTCTTTATGGCTTTTTTGGTTTCCAGAATCTCACTGAAAATTTTTAAAAAAGAGGCCACATATTGAATTGAGTCCAATTTAGAGTACTAAGAACTCCAAGTTAATACACATATGGTAAAACTATAAAGAAGGATATTCATGAGCTTATTAGTGGATCTTGACTGGTATTTTTTTTTTTTAAAGTGATGTAGAGTAGATACTATCAGAAGGCCTTTATGTAGGAATGGTGAGTGCATGAACTTTTTATTTTGTTTATATATGCAAATGTTTCTGTAAGCACGAGGGGTGTGACGTAAAATAGATTACTGTGGACTGGGCAGAAAGGTTGAGAAACACCACTGTAAACACTACAGATACATTATATAGACTTTTTTCTAGTAAGATGTATAAGTTAGAAAAAATCTCAACAGTGGATTTAAGATGAGAGTAAAATTGTAGAAATGTTGATAAGCATAGTGCTTCTTTTCTCTTTCTGTGTTTAAGCAATTGGAAGCCATCTGTGTCAAGGTTACATCTGGAGAGACGAAAGGTCAGGAAAAGCCGATGCCTGCACTGGCCACCATCCAGCCCAAGACAGCCAGGCTGAGCCAGCCGCTCAGGAGACACTGCAGCGCACTGGGGCTCAGCGTCGCCAGCTCCCAGCTGCTCGGGGCGCAGCCCCTCCTGAGCACCGGGCCACAGCCGCGTTTCCTGAGTCACTCACCTCAGCCTCCTGTTCAGGTGTTCGTCCAGAGGACACCGTTCGCCCTCCGACCAGACCCTGCGAAGAGAGTCTTGGCCTCTGAGGCCCTGAGTGGACAAGGCACCACGTTGTCCCCTCTGTCAGCCTCTGACCCACCAGCGGGAACATCTGTTTCATCCAGTCCAGAAAATTTATTTATTTCCAACTCACAAACAAAATGCACCAAGAAACTAAAAAAATCTTTAAAAGTGAAAACACGTTCTGGACGGATATCTCGACCTCCCAAGTATAAAGCTAAAGATTATAAATTCATAAAAACAGAGGATTTGGCCGGTGGTCACCCCTCAGACTCTGACGACTATTCAGAACTGAGCCTGGAGGAAGATGAAGACCACAGCGGAAGGCAGGCGCTCTTTGATTTATCGAGCTGCTCTCTGAGGCCCAAAACTTTTAAGTGTCAGACCTGTGAAAAGTCATACATAGGAAAGGGGGGGCTCGCCCGGCACTTTAAACTGAATCCAGGCCATGGCCACCTGGAGCCTGAGACGTTGCTGTCTAAGAAAGCCAATGGGAGCATGATCCTGGGCCCCACGGAGGGCAGGACCACCAGCCTGGCATCCCGGGAGCTGTCCACGCCAGCTCTTCTAAGTGAGGAAGGGGCCTGCTCAGCACGGGGTGGCCTGCAGGTAACGTTTCTGTCTGGTGATAGCGTCCTGATTCCTGCCCATCCTTTTTTTTTTTTTTTTTTTAATCTTTTTTTGGCCACGCCGCACAGCATGTGGGATCTTAGTTCCCCGACCAGGGATCGAACCCACGCCCCCTGTATTGGCAGCATGGAGCCTTAACCACTGGACCGCCAGGGAAGTCCCCTGCCCCACCAGGGAAGTCCCCTGCCCATCATCCTTAAATTAACTTTATGTTGTCTGCACTGCTGCCAGATAATCGAGGAGAAGTGTGTCTTCCGTCCAGTGCAGACGGTTTACTGATGGGAATGCAGGCACCAGTCCTGTAGATCCGGTCAGTAAAACTAATCGCAAGCACTCTCGGCTAATGCTGACATGACTGTGGTCCTGGGAAAGGTCCAAGTGGGGGGCGCCAGTCCACAGGGCTGCTGCCTGGGGCGTCCGCAGTAAGACGTCTGCTTGCCGTGTTCTCTCCTTGCTTTGCCCCTTCCGAAACTCAATCAGACAAAGCCGATACGAGTCACCATGAGTTTACATCACCACGTCAACGTTTATTTACTGAAATTTTTACTTACCCAACATGTGTGGTGAGCATTTGTATGCCATGTACAGTAGGTCAGTTATTTAAAAAACAGCAGGTGGATCACTTTTAACAAATGGCAGGCCTCTGTGGTTGCCCTCATCCCACTTTGTCTTAAGCTTCCTTCCTTTTCCTTTGACTTGTGTTAGCTGTTGTTCGTTATTTGTAGTTTTCAGACGTTAAATAGAGAAACTGGCGTTGGAATTGATGTGACTACTTGATGGGAGTTTGTGACTTTAGGGACCTGGAAGCTGTTGAAAATGCATGTTTGCCTGCTTGTAGCGACCTCATTCCCAACAGCGGACGGGCTTCCTGCGGGAGGGCTGAGGCCGGCGGCTGCTTTCGCTTTCACATCCGCTCCTTGGGGCCTGAACAGACACCTCCTGGGCCCAGGAGATCTGTACTGAGTGAGGCCTAGTGGTAGAACCATGGGACAGCCCTGTGTTAGGATTCAAAAATATTGTCTCACTTTGCAGCCTCAGTAATAATAGTAATAACAGTAATACCGTTTATTGCATGCCTGCTTTGGGCAGGAGCATCACATACTTTTTCTCATCCTGTGAGAGCCCTAAAGGCAGGTGCAGGAGTCCCTGCTGGAGACAAGGCGCATGGGGCTCAGAGGGGATGACGGGCTCCCCGTCGAGGCACGCCTAGGGCTCTGTCCAGGCTGGGGTTAGACCCAGGTCTTTTGACCTCAAAGCCTGCACTCTAGGCCCGGCTGCCTCTGCTAGGAGGTTCTATGCCTCTCACAGCTGGCAAGAGCCCGACTTTCGAGAGACCTCTAACTTTTCTTAAGTTGCAGTAGGACCAGCATGACCATGTAGTTTGTCACCCAAACCTGGACATTCTGAGAATGAAAGGGGCACTATTAATCATTCCAAGGGACAGCAGGCACAGCCAGGACTGCCTCAGACAAACTGGATGACCAGGCCGGCTGGCACCTTCCATCTCCTTCAATAATGAAATCTTACACCACAGCAGAAGCAGCTTCTGGATATCTGACTTCTGGAATTGAGGCACCTAGCCTTGCTCCAGACGGCTTTGAGGCCGTGGGGTCCCAGAGCGGCTCCCTCCAACCAGAACTATGTCTCGTCTCCTCTCCTGAGTCGGCTGTGGATGGCCATGTGGTGCTTAAAGCCACAGGCAGACCTGGCGTTCCTCCTGAGGCTCCATTTTAATGAAGATTTGGAGGGAAAATTCTTTAAGAGGACACACTTTGTGCTACCTTTCCTTGTATTTAACCTTCCACCAGTCCTGGGAGATGTAGGTGTATTATTCCTATTTTCAGAGGAGGAGGGAATTGGCACAGAATGAGGAAATAGCTAGATAGTGTTAGATCCCGATTCTTTTCACAAAGCTGTGCAAATCCATGCAGACAGAAAGTAGATTAGTGGCTGCTGGGTCTGGGGGGAGGGAGGAATGTGTGATAATGTGTAGGGTTTCTTTGGGGGATGATGAAACTCTTCTGGGATTAGATAGTGGTGATGGTTACACAGCCTTGTAAGTATCCTAAAATCCACCTAATTGTATGTTTCCAAAGGATGAACTTTATGGTATTTGAAATAGATCCAATAAAAAATAATTTAAAAAATCTAAAAGTCATGGGTAAATTATGAATTAACAAAATTCAGGTCAATTTTTAAGATGGTAGTGACATCAGAAAAGTCTTTTGTTTCATTTTGGGCAACACCCCAGGGTTAGGGTTTGTCAGCCCTGACCTGCAGGGTGGTATTCGTCTGGTGTCTTAAGGGGATACTTGGTTTACCTGTAAGATGCATTGATTATAGTTAATGTGTCTTAATTATGCAAAGAAGAAGAATTTAGCAAGTTCCTTGCTTTTGACTTGACATTTTTCTGCCTTAAGGTTTTCATCATGGTGTATAAAGCATGATTATTTTATTTTTGTCTGGGTGCAACCCTATCTAGAATGGTCAGTCTGTAGACGTTGAAGAGGCGCTGGTGTCTGAACCAAAAAATGGAAGTTTTTCAGCCCTTTTGGGATCAGAGAGACACCCCGGACCTAGAAGAAGCGGCTGCTCCGTAGCCCTCCCAGAGCCCAGCGCAGCTGTCCTGGAGCAGAGTGGAGCGGTTGGCCCGCAGGTGGGCGTTGGGGCAGCGTGTGCACAGGGCCCGGCAAGGAGCAGAGCCAGGCTCCTGGAGGTGCGTCGCTCTTAGAACCCTGTTCTTGAAACCTGTGTCTCTGGCGTGGTACGTGGCAGTTCACTATTAGGTTTCTGAATTTAGAAGTAAAATACCCAGTTTAGGTCAACTAAGCAGTTCACCTGATGTGTAATTACATGAAGTGTGTAATAAATTCAAAGACAGCGTTATCTGAAATAACTCCTAGGTGTACCTGTTTGAAACGACCAGAGGGCCTTAAATATAGAGCTGCTTGCCTTTTTCAGTTTTAGAATAATTATAAGCTGTGTTTTCATGGAAGCAGTTTAGAAAACAACAGAAATGGTTTTCTATTTTTTTGTAAAAAGTTTCAAGGTATAAAAGCATGTTTCAGGTTTTGAACTCTAGAATCTCCGTTCCACCCCCTTGAAAGTAAGTTTATCGAATTTAGTTGGATTGGCTTAGAAAAGCAGAAACCCAAACTTACCCAAATTGTCTTTGACTAGGATGTATTTATTTGCCTGCTAATGGCTGGATGAGTATCTTAAAGAAAAGAAGTGAAAAACAGCAAGAGAGCACGAGCTAAGTTAGTGAGACAACTGGCCCCAGAAAGAGTGGCTTGCTGTCAGCAGCCCCTCCTCCCAGCTCCGACACACGGGCTTCCCGCTGGCACCGCAGCGGTGCAGCTGCTGTGCCTCGTTTCACTGAGTCCCTGACCATAGTAGCTCCACTTAGGTGAGAAACCTGAACCTCACAGGGGCTGTTAACTTGTACCAGGTCACCCCGCAGGTCGGTGGCGGATCCAGAATTTGGATCTGAGACCAGTGAGGTGACCCTGAGACGTCACCTTGACTCACAGTGCCACACCTGTCATACTGAGAGTCGAGGACTGCTCCGAACAGCACCGCTCTTGATCTTACAGATGGGAGTATCCCCAGAAACGGGCATTCATTTATACAGGAACTGGGTGTCCGTCCAGTAACGGGCCCTGTCCTGGCTGGGCGGGGACACTGTGCAAGGGGAGAGGTGGCGGCCAGAGCAGTCAGCGGCAGCACGGCCAGGTGCGCGTGGCTGGGAAGCGGGGAACTGAGGAGGTGCCCTCTCTGCTGCTGTGATGCGTGTCCTGAACGTCCTGACGTGGGCCAGGCCGCAGAGGGGCCATGCCCCACACACCCACCTTCTCACGCCTCCTGAGTGCTGGAAACCAGCTGGTCGTTTTGCTCTAAGGGCTCTTGAAAGTCACGATTAGACATTTTTATCTTGCAAATGAAAAGGTTTTCCATTTGCTTTTTGACTGTTTTATGACCATCTGTGGCTTCCTCGGAATCCCTGCCAGTTTGCAGCTCCCAGTTGATGGCCCTTCCTAAGCCCTGAGCCGGTGACCTCCCTGAGCCTTGTATGACTGTTTCTAGGACTTGTCGGTTTCGCCGTGACATTCTTGCTTCCCTGGGTGATCTCACTCATCCTCCTGGTTTCTCAAACCACCTTCCGTCTGCTGACTCTCACGCCTGTACTTCTGTCCAGACCGCTCCCGAGCTTCAGAACTGATTTCAGGCATCCCCACCTGCTGTCCTGTAGAGCCCTCCACATCCTGCCAGAGCCCACAGGCTGGCTTCCTGCCCCACCCCCTATTATCAGGGAGCTGCCTGGGTGCTCAGCTGGGTGCCCAGAGGCACCCATGACTCCTCTTTTCCCCCTTCACTCACCCCTCCCCCATCCTGAGGACTGAGGATGGTGCCCTCCCTGCATCCTCTCCCCCCCTCCCCCGCACCTTGGGTCCTAGTCTCCTCGTCTGTCCTGCCTGTACGTGTGCTTTGGTGGTGGTCTCCTGGCAGCGGGCTGCCCCGGGATTTGCTTGCATTTTCGTCTCGGGCACTAGTTGGTGAGCCCTGGAGAGCAGGAAGTACATTTCCCCACCGCTGTGCCCTTCTCCAGGGCCTGGCGCCCACCGCTCGCTCAGTGCTGTCGCGTGGGAGCCAGACTCTGAGCCCAGCGTTGACCACGGGGCTTTGTCAGTGGGTGAGCAAGTGCGATACGTAACAAGGCAGAACGTTTACAGTTGAGAGGCATGTAATCACTGAGAATTTAGGGAACTTTCTGCCTTCTGTGTTCTTTGCTACAACAACTCGTTGGCTGCTGGGAAATTCTTTCCATGCTGTCAAAGATGTCAAACGCTTTCTTCTGGTAGTTTCTCCACCAGTGTGACCGGGAGGATCTAGTGGAGTTGGCTCTGCCTCTGCTGGCTCAGGTCGTGACCGTGTCTGAATTTCTTCTGATGAAGGTGAGTCTCCTTGGTGTTTCTAAGTGATTGAGGGGATGATTTGAAGTTATTTAGAAAGGCGTCCTTCATATTTACTCAGAAGGAGCCAGGCCCTTGGAAATCCTCTCCCTCCCCCAGGACAGAGCTAAAGTGAGCCTGCCGGTCCTGCCCGGATGCCCAGCACACGGCTCTCAGGCAGGCCGCTCGTGGACTCCGTGACTGTTTTCACTTTGTGTGGGAGGAGCGACAGTCACCTTTCTCCTGGCTCCCACCCACCCTGCCAGCCTCCTCCATTGCAGCTCTGCCCCCGATGAGCCCGCTCTGAGATGCGGCCTCACCGCCAGCACCCACGCTCCCTGGAGGCGCCCGGAGGAGCAGAGGCCTGGCCCTCCCTGGCCTGCAGGCCCCGGAATGTGCCCGTTTTCGTCCTCAGGGCCTTTCTGCCTTCCCATACCGCTCCCCTGGCCACCATCCTCTTGTGGCCCTCATCTGGACTGGTTTGTTTCCTGGGACGCTTCTCCCAGGCCCATTCTGGTGCCCCGCCGAGCACAATGCTGGGCACACGTAGGCTCTCGCTGGGGAGCGAAGGCAGTGCCTGTGTTCATGGCTGCTGAGGGCTGAGGAACTTGAGTCCTTCCCTCTTTCAGATTTCTCTCTGTATTTTCCATTTCATTGCCTTGGGTTTAAACATTTTTTTTGTCATCTTTATCTTCACTAAGGTTGAAAAAGGTCATCTAGCAAAACCTTTCTTCCCAGCTGTGTACAAGGAATTTGAAGAGTTGCATAAAATGGTTAAGAAAATGTGTCAAGATTACCTCCATAGCTCTGGTCCCTGTTCTCTGGAAATAAACAACAGTAAGGTAACAAGCTCACAAGAGAGACTCGCTCAAAAAGAAGGCTGTCCATTAAAAAGGAGGATGTTTATTTTAGTAGTGACATCTTCCCAGTCAGCTTCTTCTAGCTTTTTCTACTGTCAAGTGCAGGTTTTTTTTCTTAATATAAAAGTGATACATGCTTTTTTCAGAAAACTCGGAAATGCAGATAAGCTAAAAGAAAATTGCAAACACCCATAATTCTCCCACTCACCAGTGATCACAGTGAATAGACTGTGTCTTTCTTCAGTGTGTAGGTGTTTGCAAAGGGCTGAGTTACACAGGGACCAGTAGTTATTTTTTGCGGTTGTGTCGATAGAATTCTCATTTCAGTGTCATTGCCTTTAGCTATATTGGGTCCTTGACAAAAATATGTCATGAACTGATGAGGATTTACTTGTCTCGGATCAAACCCTTTGCTGGGCAGAGTGTGGCCCGTGGTCAGGTCACCCAGGGGCCTCTCACTGTGTCCAGCACAGAGACTCAGGTCTACGCCTCCACCAAGCAGCTCACTGACTCCCGGCAAGTCCCTGCACCCTCCACCCCTCTGCCAAAGGGCAGCACTGAGTTCACAGGCTTTTCCGGCTCTCACGTGCCGGGGCTGTAATAGTCTGGTTTCGCCAGACTGTTGAACAACACGGATGGGCTTGGAGGGCATTATGCTGAGGGAGGTAAGTCAGAGGAAGACAAATGCGTTATAGCATCAATTATATGCGGGATCTAAGAAATACAACCAGCTAGTGAATACAGGTACGTAAGTAAGTAGGTCAGAAGGTAAATAAGTGGTGTCGGGTTTACTAAAAAATCACTCACACAACAATGAAGACTGCTTAGGCCATGTTGACTTTGACTGCTCCTAACATGTGATTACACTGACGATGGAGCTGCCTATCTGTGATTGGAAAGGTGAGTGTTTTCTCAGTACAGAGCAGTTAGTTGCTTCTGTAGCAAGAAGTCTTAATCTACACTGTAATATAATACATGAGTTTTTGGGGTTTTGTTTTGGGGTTTTTTTTGGGCCATGATCATTCGTTTTATACAAATTCAATATTTAGTATAACCTAATAAACTCTTGTGTTTTATTTTCTTAAATCATATATTTTTAAAATGCAATGGATTCTTTGCTAGGCCTCCCATAGATGCCCCAGTTGGCAGTGGTCACCTACCTGTTTATAAACTGTTGGTTAAGCTGGTGTGGGTACCATCCTGTTACGGAGCAGACAGGACATGCACGAACGCTGTGCATGCTCACTGGGACCCTTTGTGGGCAGTTCGGGATGTGACGCAGCCTCTCTGGAGCGAACACAGTAGCTCTGTTGGCAGGGGACACTGTCAGGTTGTTGGGCACTAAGCTTGCCGACCCCTGTTCTCTAGCTTAACCTTGACCTGCTGCCCTTCCTTCCTTCCCCACCCCTTGCCTGCTCTGTGGTGTTCTCTTTATGCTGTCCAGGCATCAGTGATGATGGCTGTTGGTTATTACCTTAACATCCAGTGCTTTACATAGGTTTTGCATAGGGAGTCTAATCTAATCTTTACAAAGTCCCTTCAGGGCAACTGTGGTCTCCCTCATAAGATAAGGAGAGTTAGCAGGTAGGTGGCTGCCAAGGTCACCCAGGTTCTGAGCAGGGGTCCAGCTCTGGCTCTCAAACCCACATCCTTTCCACCAACTGGGAGAGGAGATCTGGTCCCAGAATAGGCAGGATTATCTTTCTGAAGATACCAGTGAGAATTCAGAAAAGGAGGAATAATGGGCAAGAAAGTTACCATGGTGTCAGACTAACATTATGAAGCTTGTGACGACAATTTATCTTCATTTTTCCCACTGTTTAGGTGGCATCTTGCTGTACAAAGGGACTTCATAGATTTAAACTCAGCCCTTTGTTCTTAAGTGTTGACATGATTCCGAATCTTGTGTTTTGAGTGGAGTGTCTCTATGGGCCCCTTTCTGCTCAGGTTGCTGAGTCCTTAGGAATCACAGAAGAATTCCTGAGGAAAAAAGAAATACACACGGACTGCACTCCTCCCAAGCGCAGCAGCCGAGAGGACGACCCGGAGGACCTGGAGGGTGCTGGCCCGCAGAAGAGGGAGAATGAGGTGGGCGTGGCCGTGAGGGGCACACGGCTACTGTCTGCTCCACATTGCACTATTGGGGTTGGATCTCTTCAACTCATAACTCTGTTTTCCAGGAAGAAAAGGTGCAAGGTGGCCTGTTTCTCCCTAGCCTTAGCTGGTTGCATCTTCTCTTCCTAGACCGCAGAGGACAGGCTGGCTTCGGTGAAAAGGACCAGAAGAGAAACTGTGCCCCAGGACACCACAGAGTATTCTGCCGATGGTGGAGGCCTGCAGAGGCTGGCCTCGTGTGCCCCAGCTGCCAGTGCGGGTAAAACACTCTTTGCGGGGTGCACCCTGGGGCTCAGAGGCCTGCTGCTCGGGTGGGTGCCCCTATGGCCACATCTCAGAGAACCCTCTGGTTTCTCAAGAGTTTTACCCCAACCTCCCAGTGTTTTGTGGTTCCATGTTTATTCCCCATGAGTCTTGGTGTCTTTGGGGTTTTCTTGGGTCCTTTCTTGAAACGAAGACCTGCCTCGTGGTACTGAGTCGGTTGTACCTGGTGGGGGTCCCAAGAAGTTAGGCAGAACTGAGACCAGGGACAGGTCCCAAGGACACACCAAGTCCACGGCTTGGCTTTCGTGAGACTTGGCTCTAAGTGCCAGCTGAGAGTTAACATTCGAAAATGGGACATGTTCCAGCTTTTATTTCGCCTAGCCAGAACTGATCAATGAGACAGTTCAAACGTATGGCAGGCACACTGAGAATGATTATATAACTTTCTAAAATCTTATCAGGGCTGCCTGATACCTTGCCTGATCCTAAAGTCTCTAATTTAAAGAGGCATTCTCCATTCTAGAACTTATTACTTAATTCTTCCGGAGGGGAGGGCAGATTTATTCATTAAGAACAATGAAAACCCTCTGGCACCCGCTTGGAACACAGCTCCTCTCCCATAACTAGTCTGAGTTTCCTCTTTTAATTTCATCCATTCTTGGAAGCTACCAAGTAACAAGGAGGGTTTATGTTTTCATTTTTTGGGCAAGAAAATTACTTTGGACTAGCTTGTTTTGGATAGTGAGTACAGTGACCGGCCAGTACACAAATGATTGTCTGTTTTTCCCAACTGTTTAGGTTTTGCCCCTGGAATAAATGGGGGCGCGTCTCACTTACCTGAAGAAAGTCCCACGATGCCAGTTTCTGAGCTCGACAGCAGCACAGCACAGGCGGGCCAGCAGCTGAAAGCATTTGCTGACTCAGCCGCTGGGAGTGGGTCTGCAGACCCTGCTCTCTTGTTTCGAGAAGCCCGTGGGCTGGGGGTTTATACTCAGTTAGGAGAACCAGGGTCTCTGGCCCAGGACCAGGTGGCAGCGTCCTCTGGGGAGAAGGCCCAGGAACACTCATCAGAACAGGATGCTGGGGACGGCCAGGGAAGCTGGGCTCTCTGCAGCACCTCGATGGCCCTGCCGCCTGGCCGGCCTGGAAATGCAGAGGCGGGAAGCCTCCACAAGGTGCGCGGCTCCCACCTGAGCAGCCCGCTGTCCGGCCCCGGCAAGGTCCTGCTTCTGGAGGCCGTGGCCCCGCCGCAGGAGAAAGCATGGTCTGTGGACGTCGTGCCAGCCGGCTATGCCTACGGCACCACGTCCGAGCCGGGGCCTCAACCCAGCCGGGGTGGACTGCTGGGTCCTGAAGGGGGCCTCACAGGCCACGCGGGGGACTTGGACCAGTCGCCCTGCGGGACCGAGACACACGCTGACCGGAGGGAGCTGGAGGGCATCACTGCCGTCAGGGAAGCCATGGCTTTCGAAAATGCCAGTGGGGGCCCCACGTTGCCATCCCAGCGACAGGAGCAGATATTTATCCAGACTTCTGATGGGCATATCTTGTCCCATCCAGGCTCCATAGTGTCTGGGGAGGGGGACATTGTCATAGTGACTGACACAGAGGGGCCTGCCCTGCAGCCGGGCCCCCCGGAAGGGGTTCCTCTGGAAACCATGGAAACGGAGCCCTCTCAGTGAAATGGAGCCAGAACCGCAGTCCTAGATTTGTATGTATTTTACCTGGAGGTCTACTTCAAGGAATGTTTATTTTTCTAATGTGAATACTGACACAAGTGAACATTTTATTTATAAAGAATAATGTCTTTCTACCCCACTGTCTACCTTTTTCTACATCTTTCTCATTGTAATAATGGCAGATACATTACCTGATAACAAATCCCCGATACATCTAACTCCTAGGAGCTTTTGACCACTGTTGCAGTTAATACCACTACACTATTTCTTGAATCTCCCCTGCTCCCCAGTTCCAAAAAACTACGCCCCCTTTCTCTTCCGTGATATGCTGCTCTTTCACCAGACTTGGTCCATACTAGAAGCTTCTTTTGGGCTCAATAAAAAAATAAATATGTGAGCTTGCCATCTGGGCAGCATTTTATTGGGAAGTAGGAAAGAAAGTTGTGTCTACTGACACTTTATGGATGAGGGAAGTGAGGCATAGGGATGGGACCCCCAGTCCTTTGATGTCCCACATGTAAAGTCACTTATCAAGATCTCCCTTTTTTTGGAATGTTTTCCTTGGCTGTATTACAGGGAGAGAAAGGGAGGGCCATTTGCCCACACGCAGATGACAGCATCAAGAGAGCACAGCTGTCCTCTGCCCCCGCTGGCAGAGACGGTCAGCAGAGGCCCCGGGCAGGCGGAGCTGCGGGTTGTGGGCTGCACCCCCTGGTGCTGTGCTCCCGTCAGGCCCGCTGTGGAGGGGCGGGCTTTATTCTTGGGGGGCCACATTGCCTACAGCCCTCTCAAGTGACTGGGGGCGTCTTCCTGTCCTCTAACTTGATATCAAAGCGGGTCCAACAGGAACAGAAGGGCGGGCGTCCCTGCAGGATGGAATGAGTAAACCACAGCTGCTCAGGAGAGTTGGGCTCGAGGGTCAGGCCGTGGCACTGATGCCGAGAGCTCAGCTTCTCTGTACACTGGTGCCCAATCGAACCTCAGAGACAGGGTTCTGGGTGAAGTAGAAAGGAATAGCTTTATTGCTCTGCCAGACAAAGGGGGCACAGCGGGCTCCTGCCCTGAAAACTATGTGTCCCAGCCCGGGGGGATCTGATGAGGGGTTTTATAACAATACCTCCCAAGGGCCGGGTTGCTGACAAGATGAGGGGCCGCGGGGTCTCAGGCGCAGGCCTCCTAGCCTTGATGAGCTTCTCGAGGCCTTGCTGAGCTGCTCGGGTCCCTGTGATCTCGCCTCCTAGCCTTGGCCGCTCCTCCCTTGATTAGCAGCTGTTCGAACCTGCCCTTTGCACTCAGGGGAGGTCATGGAGGCTGGAGTCTTGCCTACAAGAAACGGGGGACAAGAAGGCCTCCATGCCTGGGAGCCCCACAGGGCCCTGCTCAGTTTCAGCACATCCTGTGGACTCGGGCACTTCTCGGGAACCCAGAGCTGCGCGAAACCACTGGGGGTCCAGTCCTGGGGGCCTGGAGTGTGGGGGTTAGGACTTCAACACACGAACCTGGGGGGACATATCCAGAGCATGAGAGCATTTTACTCTCAAGTAAAAATGTGAGCCGGTGGGCATTCAGGGAGTTGAGTGGCTCTGCTCCAGAGGTGGTCCAGACCCAGGTCGCTTCCGCACCTAGGGTGGCCCTCTTCCCAGAGGTCTCAGAAGGCTCGCTGCCCCGTGTGTCTGCTCCATCCCCCGGAGGAGCCTGTGAGGGTCGGGATCTGGGAGACGCACACAAAGCCTCTGCTCACATCTCATTGGTCCTTGGCCACACCTTGCTGCAAAAAAGGCTCTGAAACCTCCTCCTAAACTGGTAGCCATAGCCAGCTAACACTTAAATGAAGCAGAGAATCAACACCAAAGGAGGACCAGCCAAACGCCTCCCCCTAGAGTCGTTAAAATTGCTTCGGGTCAGTCTGGAGAGGTGGTAGTAGCAGCTCTGATAAACCTCAGCAGCTCGAAACAACAAAGGGGTGTGTGTCTCCTGCTCACAAGTCATGTCACGCAGAGGTCGGTGGGGGACCCAGCAGGGGCAGCCACATCTCAAGCACTGCTGGTGGCGCCACCAGAGGGAGAGAGCCTCGGGAGCGGTTAGACCCACCACGAGAGGCACTTCAGTGGCCACATGGTCCCACCCAACCCCAAGGGCACTGAAGCGCAGGCTTTCCATGGGCCGGGAAGGCAGGAGTCTGGGAATATTTGGTGAATAGCATGAGTGGTTGATCAACAGAGGTCACATTATCACTGATGACATGCACTGTTGTTCACAGCTGTGCTGTGTTCGGTACCTGGTGATTACTTTCATGGTTTGTCTAAGCTTTCGTGTTTCCTGGAAAGAGAGAGAGAGGGAATTTTTTTTTTAGTTTTCATTAAATGTACTTATCGTGAAGTCATCGTGAACTGCTTCCCCAACCCAGTTCTGTTTTTGTGGATTCTACCTGTTAATATTTCTTTACTGTCTATTTCGCAAGATTTCCAGAGGCAGAGGAGATACCTGGTGATCAATCACTATGCTTAGAAGTCCAATATGGGTTCTCCAATGGCTTCATTGTTCCTTTCAGATAGAAATTGTCCTATAGTTGTGTAATGACTTTGGAACTCAGCAAACTCAACAGCCGAGAGCTCTTCCATCAATCTGATGCCTCTTCCGCTGTGTGAGGGACCCCTGGCCTAATGCCACTGGACACCTGGCTCATTCACTTGTTTGTCCTTTGCAGTGAAACGGAGCAGGACCCTTTGGGACTCCTGGGCACAAGTCCTTCCATGTCACCCATTTCTTGTTTGTAGGAAATTGGTTTCATTCAGCTTCCATGGCCTTCCCTGAGTTCCAAAGGGCAGGTTCAAACAGCCGCTAATCAGGGAGTGGAGGGGATGCAGAGACAAGAGGAGTAGTCAAGAAACAATAGTGCAGCCTTAGGGCAGGGTCCTGGTTCCTCCTCAAGGGATACACAGAACAATACCTTTGAGCTCTTCTGCAGAACTAAAACCCCCAACAAATAGAAGACGTTAACTACCTGATGAAGCACTCTTTATTCCAGAGAGGCCACAGTTCGATGATGCCAGATATTTGGACTGAAGGAACGAGGGCCCTGCACACACACTCATCCTTCTCAGCAAACCCACCCCAGGCTGGGACACAGTTTTGAGGGCAGGAGCCCGCTGTGGCCCCCTTTGCCTGGCAAAGCAACAAAGCTCTTCTTTTCTTCTTCACCCCAAACTCTGTCTCCGAGATTCAATTCAGTGCTAGTGCACAGAGGTGGGGTTTTGGCATCAGCAGCACTGATCGTTTCCATTAGTTCTTCTGGGCAACCTGGGTGTCCGAGGACGAGGCATCACGAACACGGGAAATGTCCTAGAAAGGGCTAGAAATTCTTCAGCGTCCCCTCTGAAGAGCATTTGTTCTTTAAGTAACCACACCCCACCCCAAACATAAAACTGACCTCGTGCCTCGGAGGGCCCCGTCCCGCCTGTCTGGCTCAGGACTGCAGCCTGCTGTCTAAGCTGCAGGAAGCAGGGGGCAGGGTGCCACTTTTGCTGAATGCTGACCAGGCGGTTTCCAGACTGCAGGACATCTGACAGGCTGCTTTTCTGATGGTTAGATTTTAATAAATACTGCAAAGGAAAGAGAAATTCTAAGACATGTTGCCTTTAAATGCTTTGGCTATGCCAACTTACACAGTGAGATATCCTTTCGCTCAAAATACATTCCCATCATATATAAAGTCTTTTATTTTGGGAATATTTTCTTTCTTTGCCTGGGATGCTAGAAGTTCAGTTTCATGAGGCTACATCCTGTATCACACAGCATGAAGTTTCTTAGATTTCTGTTTCTGGGGAGCAATGGCAGGACTGACCCCGGAGATCTGGTTGCAAATATTGCCAAACTATAGGATTTATGCCCGGAGAATGACATGGAAGACACTTCACTTGGCCTGTCACTGCCTCAGTACAAAAATAGGGGTAATTTTTTGGTAGCCAGTTTTCATTTCCATGATGCTGGTCTTTGCTCAGTGACTCTATGGTACTTTAAAGATTAGTTGTGATTACAAAACTAATACGGTCCCACAGTTTAAACAATACGCAAAAATATTAAACCAGGGATTTTCTAAATAAATGTAATCTATGTAAAATACACCTAATTTACAAAAACAAGATCACTTAGTCATTCTGTTGAGGAACTCATTTATTTCAGGCAGAAGTCTTCATAGTGACACATTCACAATAGGTGCAGATGACGCTGAGTGGTGGATGGCAGGCAGCAGTGATAACCGCAGAGAGCTGGTGAAATGATCAGGTCTGGAAGATCCTAAGGTCAGTGGGTGGCTGCCCCAGAGCACAGCGTGTGATCCTGGGTTGCGACAGAGGCCGTGATCCCAGGGTACAGCAGGGGCCGTGATCCCGGGGTGCGGCAGGGGCCGTGATCCCGGGGTGCGGTAGGGGCGTGATCGGGGTGTGGCAGGGGCCATGATCCCAGGGTGCGGTAGGGGCTGTGACTGGGGTGCGGCAGGGGCCGTGATCCCGGGGTGCGGTGGAAGATCCTAAGGTCAGTGGGTGGCTGCCCCAGAGCACAGCGTGTGATCCTGGGTTGCGACAGAGGCCGTGATCCCAGGGTACAGCAGGGGCCGTGATCCCGGGGTGCGGCAGGGGCCGTGATCCCAGGGTGCGGCAGGGGCCGTGATCCCGGGGTGCGGTAGGGGCGTGATCGGGGTGCGGCACAGGGCCCACCCGAAAGACCGTCTGCCATGGGAGCTACAGAAGCTGAGGTCCAGAGCCCGGAGGAGTGCGGAGCTGCGCCGGGAGGTCACAGCGCTCGGTGCCCGGTTTCAAGCAGCATGCTTTCCAGAAGCAGCCTGCTGTCGCCCTCCACATAGGGCTGGTGCAGCCACATGGACAGGTAGCTCAGGGCCAGGTCACGGTCGGCCGTGTGCGCCAGCTGCTCCACGACGGTGCGCTTCACGCGGAGCTCCCGGCCATACATGTCAGAGAGCTTGCGGGAGACCTCGTCTGAAAGGAATGCGAGCCGTCCTTGAACAGTGGCATTCAAGGGGGTACCCTTGGCTAGGGACGACCCGCCACTTTTTTTTTTTTGGCCACGCTGCACAGCTTGCGGGACCTTAATTCCCAGACCAGGGATGGAACCCGCACCCTCCGAAGTGAAAGCACTGAGTCTTAACCACTGGACAGCCAGGGACCTTGCAAAACTCCTCCTTAAAAGCTAGAGTCAGCGACAGCACAAGAGGAAGAAGGGCTCCAGCCAGTGCAGGTTAGAATCAGATAACATGGTAAATAAGTGTCATGAAATTAAAAAGTACCTGTTACCTTTCCACTCGACTCTTAGGAAATGGCAATCATTATACATAGCAGATTGACCTCAAACTGACAATGTTCAATAAACACGTTACATTAGGTGATTTTCTCCCTTATTTATGTCTCAAAGCAACATCAAATAGCTTAGTCCTTCTTTTAAACTAATAAAGCAAAATAACAGCCCTAACCTCACAGCTTATTTATGTAATGGAGTTTGTTTTCCCAGCAGTCCTCTTCCATGGGGCGGGCTGAAGTGACCCCCCCCCCCACCCATGTACTTTTTAAATAAAACAAAACAAAAAGCAAAAACCCATCCTTCTTGAGAAACAAAAACGAGATTTCTGCCTCTACAGAGGAGGCAAAGTGCATTCTACCCGTTGGCCTTAAAGGGCTAATAATGGCAACTTGCTTCATGGGTCTCTAATTACATTTAATATTCTTTGCTGATTAGTAGGTAATTAAAGGCAAGAAGAAACACTCCTCTAAGACGTCCTCATCTCCTTCCTTCCCAATGGATTCTCTTCAGTTGAATTTCAAAGCCTGTCAGCTTCTTAGAGGGCCAGATCTAAATGACACCAAATGCTCTCATAACCTACCCTTGAAAATCAATGCAGAAAGAACTACTTACAAAAATAGGCTGTGGGCCACGTGTGGAACAGGGGTGGCCGTTTTCTCTCCTCCCCGTAATGGTAATCTTCTAGTTCACAAATCCCCTTGGTAGTGGAAGACAGCTTTTCCATTTTCATCTGTATTTTGGTCTGAAAAGATATTAATTTAGAATATGAGATTATTATTTGAAATCCTGTCTTAGATTCAATAACTCTAAGATTTCAAAGCTAAGAAATGTAAGTCTGTTGAGATCGTAAGTCCAATGATCCAAAACCATTAACTCCATGTGCAGCAAATTTCCAGGGAGAAGGAGACTGACAGTTGCTACGATTTGGTCCCGCTTCATTAAGATTTCCGAACATCACTAAGTTTTTAGCACCAAAGACCTGGAGGGGTGGCAAGGCAGGCTCTCGCTGTTATGGAATGAGAAGAGAAGAGGCATTAAATGAGCTCATTTCTGACTCTTTTTAAAATAATTAATTAATTAATTAATCTTTGGCTGCGTGGGGTCTTCGTTGCTGCGCGCGGGGGGCTACTCTTCATTGCTGTGCACGGACCGCTCATTGCAGTGGCTTCTCTTGTCGTGGAGCACAGGATCTAGGTGCACTGGCTCTGTAGTTGTGGCTCGTGGGCCCTAGAGCGCAGGCTCAGCAGTTGTGGCGCATGGGCTTAGTTGCTCCGCGGCATGTGGGATCTTCCTGGACACCAGGGCTCAAACCCGTGTCCCCTGCCTTGGCAGGTGGATTCTTAACCACTGCACCAACCAGGGAAGTCCCTCATTTCTGACTCTTATGAACTGCCTTTGAGTTTAATGCCAAAAGCTTGGCCTCTGTGCACCGGTGCTGAGTCAAATCTTGGAGACAGAGTTCTGGGTGAAGTAGAAAGGAATAGCTTTATTGCTCTGCCAGGCAGAGGGGGCACAGCGGGCTCCTGCCCTGAAAACTATGTGTCCCAGCCCGGGGGGGGGGGGGATCTGATGAGGGGTTTTATAGCAACAGCTCAAGGGTGGGGTTGCTGATAAGATTAGAGTGTGTGTGTGGGGCCTGCACTCCTTTAATCTGGTCTCACCGGTGGTCCTCTCCTAAAATTTTTTTTTTTTTTGCGGTATGCGGGCCTCTCACTGTTGTGGCCTCTAAAGTTAGGAGCACAGGCTCTGGACGCGCAGGCTCAGCGGCCATGGCTCACAGGCCCAGCCGCTCCGCAGCATGTGGGATCTTCCTGGATCGGGGCACGAACCCGTGTCCCCTGCATCGGCAGGCGGACTCTCAACCACTGCGCCACCAGGGAAGCCCCTCTCCTAATCTTGATGAGCTTCTCGGGTCCCTTTAATCTTGCCTCAGGTGGTTTCTTGGCTGCTCTTGCTTTGCTCAGCAGCTGTTTGAACCTGCCCTTTGGAACTCAGGGAAGGTCATGGAGGCTGGAGTCTTGTCTACAAACAAGAAACGGGGGGACGGAAAGGCTTCCGTGCCCAGGAGACCCACAGGGTCCTGCTCTGTTTCCAGTTTACTGAAACCTCTTTGAGGCTTGTTTCTTTGTTTATAAAATGGTAATAACGAAAGGCAGCCCTACACACTTCACACAGGAAGGAAATGGTGAGGACGTGACATGAACGGTGCCTCAGCATACACCAGGCTCTGCTGCGGCACAAAGTGCCTGCTTCCACAGGGTGTCGGGGGACTAAGTTAGTACTTGAGCACCTGGTCAGAGCTACATAAGGGTTTGTTAAGTAAAACAAATGGGTGAAGTAACAAAGATTCCAGATATCAGGAGCATGGATCTACTAAGACCACAAGTCTAGGTCCTAAGTATGGAGTTAGCTTTATGTACACAGGGGGTATAAGCAAAGATATATAAATCGTCAAAATCTTAATTCCTTGCACTTAGTCCTTCAACCACCCTCCAATTACATCTGAAGAGGCATGCACTAAATTTAGCAAACATTAATTTTTAAAGGACTAGACTCCTTTCCCAAATCTTTCCAGGTTCGATATGTCACTTGACCCAACCCCAAGAGGCAGGACTCATCATTTCCGTACCACAGGTGGGAAAATTCTCTAGCTTGCTGAGCTAGGGACGGATGAGGCCAGGACTTGACAACACGCTTTCTGACCCCAAGTCTCTTGACACCCAATCCTGAGCTCTCTCCTCTGTGTCCTGCAGCAGCTCCACCTAATGCTAAGAAAAGCTGATAAAGGTCAGGAGAGCCAAGAAAATCCTGGAGGCTTCACACCACCGGGCCAGAGGTGCCAGCCCCATTCTGGGGCTCATTCATCAATGACGATATCAAAGTCTCAGGCACGTGCAGCCCTAAATTGACAGCAGCTGGACACGGTCTCAGCTCCACGTCCCCTCCCAAAGCCAACAGCCCACACCTCGAGATGTTCGTCCAGCTTAGGGACAAGGGTGCCTCCACCCTCTACCAATGTCAGATTCAAGACAGAGTCAAGTCTGGGAAACCACTCTCTCTAAAGGATGGAGGAAAATAGGAAAAATAATATCAATATCCTTATAGCATCAACATTGGTTTTGAACCTAAGAATGAGAACTAATTCTCAAATCACTTTATTTTACTTTATATTTTGGCTGCGCTGTACGGCTTGCGGGATCTTAGTTCCCCGACCAGGGATCGAACCCAGACCCCCGGCAGTGAAAGTGCAGAGTCTTAACCACTGGACTGCCAGGGAAGTCCCTCAAACCACTTTAAAATAGAATAAATTCACTGGAGCAGAACTTTGGGGCCTGACAACTAGCACCCGTGGTCAGCCCAGGCTTTGTCTGAAGACCTTGGGAACTCAGGTCACTATGGGCACACAGTCACCTAAAACCTCGCAGCCACTTTCAGCTGCCCTGCCAGGCTACGCCCCCTCACCCTGGACCCGTGCTGTGGGTAGAGGGACCAGGGACAGGACGTGTCACCTGTTACTGCTCAGTCCATCAAGCCACTGGCTGGATGTTCTGGACCTTGACTCTACCTCCTAACATCCTCCCAGGCCGTCCCTCCTCCGTGCGGGTCAGTGGGACTGAGGAAGGGGTCCCGTGGTACCAGACAGCCACTTAAGAATGGGGAGAACCAAGGATGGACAAGTAAAACCAGTCAGTCATTCCTGACACGCCTGAAATGGAAGGCAAAATGCCTCTTCCCCCTCGTCCCGCACAGGCGCTCTTCCCTAACGAGGAGCGCATAGGTACAGAGCTATAAATGAGGACTTGTGAACTAAAGAAAGCCAAATGGCAATTAGAAACAAAATCCTTCCCAGGGTTTTCACATTTTATAAAAGTCACATTAGTATATGTCAAAAGTGTTTCTCATTTTAACCCAGTTTGAGGATTCTGTGAAATGCTTTTTTTTTTTTTTTGCGGTGTGCGGGCCTCTCACTGCTGTGGCCTCTCCCGTTGCGGAGCACAGGCTCCGGACGCGCAGGCTCAGCGGCCATGGCTCACAGGCCCAGCCGCTCCGCGGCATGTGGGATCTTCCCGGACCGGGGCACGAACCCGTGTCCCCTGCATCGGCAGGCGGACTCTCAACCACTGTGCCACCGGGGAAGCCCTCTGTGAAATGTTTTATGCCAGAAAGGAAGATGGAAGGTCAAGGATGAAGAGGTTCTGGTGGGAGTGTTGCCACATCTAACAACAAACGACTGAGCCCAGCATCGTGTGTTTAACTTTGTTGGCTATTTAAAGTATTTCAGTATACACAGGGAACTATATTCAATATCCCGTAATAAACCATAATGGAAAAGGATATGAGAAAGAATATGTATTTATATGTCTAACTGAATCACTTTGCTGTACACCAGAAACACAACATTGGAAATCAACTATACTTCAGTGAAACAACAACAACAAAATTTGACAATGAAAAGCGTGGGACTTCCCTGGTGGCGCAGTTGTTAAGAATCTGCCTGCCAATGCAGGGGACACGGGTTCGAGCCCTGGTCCAGAAAGATCCCACATGCCATGGAGCAACTAAGCCCGTGTGCCACGACTATTGAGCCTGCGCTCTAGAGCCCACGAGCCACAACTACTGAGCCCACGTGCCACAACTACTGAAGCCTGTGAGCCTAGAGCCCGTGCTCTGCAACAAGAGAAGCCACTGCAATGAGAGGCCCACGCACCACAAGGAAGAGTAGCCACCACTCGCCGCAACTAGAGAAAGCCCGTGCGCAGCAACAAAGACCCAAAGCAGCCAAAAATAAATAAATAAATAAATAGATTAATTAATTAATTTAAAAAAAGCTAAGTGTGACCAGGAAATAAATAAATAAAATATTTCAATATAGGAACTTAGCCATTCAGTTTCTTCTCTTTCAAACAATATGTGTGCCCATGCTTGGTCCAAACAAAACCACTTGCCATAATCAAATGGGTTAATTTGGGGAAAAAACATACACGTGGTCAGTTTTCAATTGGGTCATTCTGGAAATTTCGATTGATTACTCTGCCTGTGTTAATTCTCTACTGGTCCAGAAGTCTAGGTCTAGAACTCAACTACTGGAGACACAGCTGTGAACCTGGAGATAAAACAAAGAAAACACCAAACCCACACACCTTATCCTCCAGCCTTCCTGTGAGTGGGGCTTAAAACAAAGTGACTGATGACCCAGGCCTGTCTTGTTCCTGCTTGAGCACCAGGTGGAGAGCCTGGGCAGGGGGGCAAGTGTTTCTTATCACAGCACAACCCACAGGCAGCATCACAAAACAGACGGGACAACTACAAAAACCTAATCATTTATTTAGAGAAGACAAATAGCCCCATACACGGCAAAATATCCTGAAGACAATATTGCATTTCAATAAAAGAAAAGGCTAAATCACCAAAATGTTCTCAATGCACTATTTATTTTTCTCATTTTAATGTTTCAGAAACCATTACATCTTACAATGGATGTGATGTTTAAAAGGGCAGTGCTTCTTTCCTGAAAAGCTCTTAAACCTATAGTCTGCCTCATAATACGTGGAACCCTAACTTTGAATAAGTGGTATCTTGAAGAAATACAATTATATTTGACATATTCTGTTTAAAAAGGCAAGAAAGCATGTAAAACATTAGAAACATTTCCATCAAGAAAGGTTAAACTATACAGACTTTCTATGTTTGTGGGAAGCTTTAGTTAGTTAGTTCAAAGATGTGCAAAACCTTATCCCTGTCCCTGGTTGAGATGAGGTGTTTCGTGCACATGTGGTGGCCAGCATGGTGGGTACTGACATCCAGACTTTAAACAAACATACAAGAGCATCTCTTATGTGCGAGATCAAGGCTCACAGGCCCAATCCAGCTCAAAGCCTATTTCTGTGTGTCCCTTGAGCTAAGAATGGGTTTTACATTTTTAAGTGGTTGAAAAAAAAAATCAAAAGCAGAATATTTTGTGACACATGAAAATTATCTGAAATGCAAAGTTCAGCATCCATAAATAGAGTTTTATGGGAACACAGCTGCACCCACTCGCCTCTGTACTGTCGATGAGTAGAGGTGAGAGTGCCTGCAGGGTCCCCAAAGCCTGACACACTTCCTGTGGAGCCTGGGAGTGGGTGAAATTGCCCTGGCAACATGCAGAACCAAAAGAACCAAGGTCTAGGACAGCCTCTTGGGAAACAAGATTTATGGGACATGTAGAGCGAGAGAGACCAATGAGGAGGTTGAGGAAGGAAAAACGAAAGCTTGGTGAAGGAAAGCACGACCAACCACGTGGAACGCTGCAAGGTGCTTGTGCAAACGCGACACCCGAGGATCCCTGCACCTTACCAAAGCATCCAGGGTGGTCTGCAGCCCCTCGCACAGCATCTCGAGCTCCCTGCTGTATTCTGGGTGCTCCTTTTCTGCATTTTCATCAGAAGCCAGGCTGCTGCTCTCTAATCCTATCGTGTCTTTGCTCCTGGACAAGATGGAAAAGAGTGGGAACAAAATACACTCCACAGGCTCGCTTCATTTTGTTGTGATGAACCCTCGAAAACTCAATATCCATATACTTATGTCATCATCGACTTTTTCCATTGGCGTCGTTTCACGTCATCACGTTTACATGTTATTTATATATACAACGAATATGTCCATCCGCTACTCAATTCTGCCCTAGAACAAGTCAACTCAATCCAGCCCTGTGGCATCCTCAGGGGGTAAGACGGATCATTTCCTCAGAGTCCACCAGCTAGGAATGCGTTTTGTAAACGGAAGGCTGTGACCCACAGCACCTGAAATAAATCTAGTGGAGCCACAATCAACAATTAAGGAACAAAATTAGGGACTTCCCTGGTGGTTCAGTGGTTAAAACTCTGTGCTTCCACTGCAGGGGACATGGGTTGGATCCCTGGTTGGGGAACTAAGATCCCACATGCCGTGCAGCACGGTCAAAAAAAAAAAAAGAAATTTAAGGAAAAAAATTAAACATTAGAATAGAAAATATCAGAGAGCATCTTACGCAGTAAGGTAAGAACTGTTTCATAGAACTTGCTAAGCAGGAAAAGGCGGCAGAGGGCCGACGTGTGCGATATGTTTGAAAGAACTGGAAAGAGCCAGGGGCCCAGGCCAGAAAGTTAAGACTCTATAGACTCTGGCCAGTAGACAAAGATATACAAATATATAATTACAACTTTGAGAAATTAAAACTACACATATATAGATCCATACTCATGTTTCTCTTCAGATCATATAAATCTTTTGCATTTTACTAAAGATTCTCGTGGGTAGGAACAAGCTTGAGTCTTGCTTAAATTTTTTGAGGCCTTGCATAAGCAAAGCTGATTAAAAAAACCCAAAAACATATATATAGGAAAGTGCAAGACAGTAGAGCAAATCTTCAATTAGAATTGGCAACTGCCAACAGTTTTTTTCCATAACCCCTTTGTCTTTTTTTTTTTAATATCTTTATTGGAGTATAATTGCTTTACAATGGTGTGTTAGTTTCTGCTTTACAACAAAGTGAATCAGTTATACATATACATGTTCCCATATCTCTTCCCTCTTGCGTCTCCCTCCCTCCCATGCCTCTAGGTGGTCACATAGCACTGAGCTGATCTCCCTGTGCCATGCGGCTGCTTCCCACTAGCTATCCACCCTACGTTTGGTAGTGTATATATGTCCACGCCACTCTCTCACTTTGTCACAGCTTACCCTCCCCCCTCCCCTATCCTCAAGTCCATGCTCTAGTAGGTCTGTGTCTTTATTCCCATCCTACCCCTAGGCTCTTCATGACATTTTTTTTCCCTTAGATTCCATATGTGTTAGCATACGGTATTTGTCTTTCTCTTTCTGACTTACTTTACTGTGTATGACAGACTCTAGGTCCATCCACCTCACTACAAATAACTCAATATCGTTTCTTTTTATGGCTGAGTAATATTCCATTGTATATATGTGCCACATCTTCTTTATCCATTCATCTGTTGATGGACACTTAGGTTGCTTCCATGTCCTGGCTATTGTAAATAGAGCTGCAATGACCATCTTGGTACATGACTCTTTTTGAATTATGGTTTTCTCAGGGTATATGCCCGGTAGTGGGATTGCTGGGTCATATGGTAGTTCTATTTGTAGTTTTTTAAGGAACCTCCATACTGTTCTCCATAGTGGCTGTATCAATTTACGTTCCTGCCAACAGTGCAAGAGGGTTCCCTTTTCTCCACACCCGCTCCAGCATTTATTGTTTCTAGATTTTTAAAAAATTAATTAATTAATTAATTAATTAATTTTTGGCTGTGTTGGATCTTCGTTTCTGTGCAAGGGCTCTCTCCAGCTGCGGCGAGCAGGGGCCACCCCTCATCACGGCGTGCGGGCCTCTCACTGCTGCGGCCTCCCGCCACGGAGCACAAGCTCCAGATGCGCAGGCTCAGCAGTTGTGGCTCACAGGCCCAGCCGCTCCACAGCACGCAGGATCCTCCCAGACCGGGGCATGAACCCGCGCCCCCTGCATTGGCAGGCAGACTCCCAACCACTGTGCCACCAGGGAAGCCCTGTTTCTAGATTTTTTGATGATGGCCATTCTGACCGGTGTGAGATGATATCTCATTGTAGTTTTGATTTGCATTTCTCTAATGATTAATGATGTTGAGCATTCTTTCATGTGTTTGTTGGCAATCTGTACTCCTTTGTCTTTTTAGAAGAACCTGCTAAGGGAAAACATGCTGCTGTGTGTCTCCTCTGCTCTGAATACCCCTCTCTACTTCTGACACCTGGTCATCAAAGGGAGGGGGGCGCTTCTCCACACCAAGCAATTCTCAGGTTCTCCGGACACCAGCTGGGTGTCTTACAGTGTAACTCAATCCTGATACTATCTATCAGAGACAGCATCAGATCCCACAGGTTAACGGCTCTGTCCCACAAGACTGCCCCCGTCTCAACTACAGACACCAATCACAAGTTCAGGTTGTTACCTGTGCTTAGGACGGACCAGCTGTCAATTGGAAGTTCCCAAGACCCCCTCCTTGGGTTCAATTAATTTGCCAGACCAGCTCACAGGACTCAGGAAAACAGTTTACTTTCTAGACTACTGGTTTATTACAAAGGATATTAAAGGATACCAATATCTTTATTCGTATCCTTTATTCATATACCTGTAGACAAGAGGTACTCAAGGCAAGGTCTGGAAGGTTGAGCAAAGGAGCTTCTGTCCCTGAGGAGTCTGGGGTACATTTCCCTTCAGGCACACGGGAGCGTTCTGGTTCCCCAACCCAGAAGCTCTCCAAACCCCTGTCCTTTTGGGTTTTTACGGAGGCTTCGTTATGAAGGCATGATTGATTAAATGATTGGCTATCGGTGATTAATTCAACTTCTAGCCCTTCTCACCTCCCTAGAGGTGAGGTGAGGTAAGGGGCTGGGGCTGATAGTGCCAACTCTAGTCACGTAGTTACTGCCTCCCTCCTTAGGGTTTTCCAGAAGCCCCCTCATTAACATGAACTCAGGTGTGGTAGAAAGGGGTTTGTTATGATAACAGGAGACTCCTTTCCCCTTTATCACTCTGGAGCTATTCCAGGAACTGGAGAACAAAAGAACAAATCTCAGCATAACTAAAGATTCTCCCATTGCTCATATCCCTAAGGAAATTATAAGGTTTTAAGAGCCGTGTGTCAGGAAGGGACAAAGACGAAACATATATATTTTTTACTATAAATCACAATACCACAGAAATAAAATGCAGCATTATGAAGTGATGCTTCTCCCTAGAAGATACCAGTGTCATGAATTGAGTCTGTATCTTTCCAATCCATTTTTATAATTTTATATACAGATGTAACCATGAACAATTTGTAGTATAATTTTGCATTTAAAATGTACACACACAGTTCATAGTTGCATGCGTTATTTTATCACTTGCTTTTTTGCTTTATATAATTTATCCATGTTCCTAGAGACTACCCTTCCCATTCTAAAAGACTGCCATGAAATTTCTGCCCAATCGTTAAGGGTGAAGCACACAGAGCACACTTTGTAGGTACTTACAATAAACTGATTTTCAGGTTGGCAATATTATTTGCAGTAGCAAAACCTCCATCATTGAGGGTTTCCCATTTCAGGATTAAATTATGCCAATCGGCTGCATTGTCCTTAATTTTCCTTGCACTGACAGATAAGACAGGTTTTCTGGGCGTTGCACTTCCAAGAGTCTTTGCTGATAGGGAGCAAAAGAAACATATTATGAAATTCATGATCACGGTTGGGGGGGAAGACCCAAACTGTTCTAATTTGCAACAGTAAAACTATTGGCAACACTACATCCACTGAACAAAACACGTTGTGGAAATGAAGACATGTGGACGAATGTGAAAGTCCCTGCAACAAGACAAAACGGAATTGTTTTTATGTTTTTAGGTCTCACCAGATATACAAATCCTCTCGAAGCTTAACGGCTCCACAAAGTTTTACCCCGAGCACTCTGACCACTTTCAAAGGTTGGGAAGGAGGTGGAACTGTGACTTTCCGCCGTGAGGCTCCGATGCCCTTGCCTTACCGCGCCCGTTCTCCAGTCTCTGGAACTTTGATACCTGATGTTTGCTCAGAGCTTTGTGGGTCACCAGAGCTCATCACTCCAACACACTGGCAAGCTGAACCCCAGAGATGCGGTGATGATCTCTACACTAGGAATGCAGGAGGAGGTCCAAAGTCCTTCAGGACCCGGCTACTTCTCTGCCTCAACACTCACCTCAACCCTGACCTTGAAGCCCCTTGATCTCTAGCTGAAGTCAACTACTGACAGCTCTTGAAAAGTCCTTTGCATGTGCAGTTCTCTCCGCTAGAAAGCTCTTTCCTTCCTCGGGCTAACGCCCGAGGATTCACCCAGATCCCAGCTCCTGTGGGAAGCAACACACAGACCACTCAGGCTGTTGGGGCCCTCCCAGCCCTCCTGTGCCCTCTCTTCTTCTCTACTTAGAATCCTTCAAAGGCGTCTCATGGCCCACAGGATAAGGTCCAAATTCTGAGAGAGGCCCCTTAAGGAATCCAGGACACACAATGGCGGTATAGTTTGGAGTCTAGACTCTGAAGACCAGAATGACTGGGTATGAATCCCAGCTCTGTCAATGCCAGTTGTACAATCTTGGGTTAAGTTAGTTAACCTCTCAGAGCCTCAAAGTGCCTATCTGTAAAATGGGGATAAAATATATATACTACAAAGAGTTGATGTGAAGATCAGATAATATATATGAAGCTGGGAATTCCTTGGCAGTCCAGTGGTTACAACTCCACACTTCCACTGCAGGGGGTGCAGGTTCGATCCTTGGTTGGGAAACTAAGATCCCACACGCCACACAGCGCGGCCACAAAAAACCCCAAATAAAACATATACATATATGTAAAGCTGTGAGGGTGTGAGGGCCTGGCACATGGCAAGTATCCAGCATAGGATGTATTACCACAAGGGCCTCTCCAACGTGTTTTTCCCACTACCACCAAGCAGTAAATTCAATTCTGACACTATCTGGAGCTGGCATCAGATTCCACAAGTTAATGACTCAGTCCTGTAAGACTCCTCCCCCGCCTCCACTTTAGACACCTGTCTCAAGTCCAGGTTGTCACCTGTGCTCCTGACCTACCAGCTATAGATCGGAGGTTCCAAAGACCCCCCTCCCTAGGGTTTGGTTAATTTGCTAGAGTGGCTCACAGAAAACTCAGGAAAACATTTTACTTACTAGATTACTAGGAAGAGCCAGATGGAAGAGATGCATAGGGTAACATACGTGGGCAGGGGTACAGAGCTGACAGGCTCTCTCCAAGTGCCGCTCTCCCTGCGTCTCCACCTGTTTACCAACCTGGAAGCTCTCACAACCCTTTGCTTTTGTTTTTTTATGGAGCCTTCATTACATGGGCAGGATTGATTAAGTGACTGACCATTGGTGACTGATTTAACCTCCAGCCTCTCTTGCCATGTTGGAGATGGGGGTTTGGGGGGGGTGGGACTGAAAGCTCCAGCTCTCTAATCACATGGCTGGTTCCCCTGACAACCAGCCCCCATCCTTAGGCTACCTAGGAGCTCCACTTTTAAATATCATATTGATTTTTCATTCACTCTTTACTTATACAACTAACCAATATTCGCCAAGTGCCTACATTATGCAAGCTGTGGGGGCTGAAGTGACTAAATTAGATAGACCAGGACCATTTTCATGGAACTTACTTTCCAAAGATGAAGTGGATAACAGACAATTAGATGATCGTCAGTTTAGATCATAAGTGCCACAAAATAAAACAGGGTCTTGTGTTAGCGTGAACCCCTGAGACGTTGTCATTTAGGCTGAAACCTGAATGATGAGAAGTCAACAGCAGAGGCCCTAAGGTGAGAATGAGCTTGGTGAGTGTGAAAAAGAACAAGACCAGTGTGGCTAGAATGAAATGGAGAGAGAGGAGACAGTCAGACAGCTAGAAACTTATAGTCCAAGATAATAAGTTTGGGTTTATTCCAAGTCAATGGAAAGCAAGCAGTAAGCTTTGAGTTGGGAAGTGACATGATCTGATGTAGGTTTTTAGAAAGTCACTTCCACAAAGAAGTCCTCCTGGATCCACAGGTTGGGTAAGGACTCACTGCACTATATATCTGGAACACCCTGTACTTCATTCAGCTTCATTCATGACACTCACCAGTGTGGTGTATTTGCTTGTTTAATGTCTAGTACATTCCTTGATAGACTGTTAAGTTCCACCAGAGTAGGGACTAAGACTGTCTTGGTCCCTCTCATAATCTCAGCACGTAGTAGGTGCTGACTAGAATGTGTTAAATGGAGAAAAAGCTCTTACCACCTGTACTATAATCTTCTAAGGGTTTCCCTCCCCCAGTAGGGGCTCCTTGCCGGCGAGGACCACATGTGATTCATCGTGTCTGACCCATACCCAGCACATATTTAGGAACCAAAAACAATATTCTGACTTCAAGAAACTCACAGTCTAGCTGGGAAAGAGATCAGCTATCAATCACAGGGCAGGGCAGTAGCATAGTGGCTACGTTACTTATCCCCTCCGAGCCTCGACTCCCCACCTATTGACTTTACTTCATGGGATCGCTGTGCGCCTCAAACGAGAGGATCCACTGAAAAGTACCTAGAACACGACTTGGCGCACAGTCAGCGCTCATTGAATGAATAGCTTTTATTACAAGCAGAAAGCTCTGTGGCCGGGAATTCTGAGGGGAGTTCAGGGAAAGTGCTCCGCTGGGGCTAATTTATAACGACAATTACAATTTGAGTGTCAGGATCTGCTGACACTCCTTTGCATCATCTCGTTCTACACATGAAAAAATCGAGGCTCGGCAAAACTGACTCCCGGGCCGACCGCAGAGTCTGATCGGGGCCAGCGGGCAAGGGACGGACCACCATTCAGCCCGAAGATCAAACTATAACAACGGTACCCTCCCTGCCTGGGGAAACTTGCCCTTCTCACGCACCTTCCATGCTGGCCGCAGAGATCCCAGGAAAGAGACCCGGAGCCCCGCCCACGCACGCAGGAAGTCCTCTACGTCACTTCCGTCCCGCCCACCGCCTCCTGTGGCTCTACCGCTCTAGCCGCCGGCGGAGCCAGCTGCAGCTCGTCGGTGCCGGCCCCGTTGCCCAGGGAACGGGCTCCCGGCAGTCCCCGCGGCTCAGAGTTCATCTCCTCCTCCTCCGGCCCGGCCGGGCCGAAGAGTCCGGAGGGGCTGCAGCGGGAGGTGAGTCTCGTGACGCCGCCCGCGACGCCGCCCGCCCCGCCGCCCGGCCCCGCGCCCCTCCCTCGGCCTTCCCGCCGCCTCTCACGCAGCCCCTGGGCCACCCTCCCTCGCCTCAGGGTCTCACTGCCCGTTTCGCTCCCTTTCCCGGACTCCGTCTCGCCCGTGCTGGACGGCCGAGGCCGAATGCCATGGCACACGAAGCGCCGGGCAGCGTGCCCGGCAGAAGCTGTCAGTCCGCCGAGGGAGTAGTCGTCGCCCACCCCTCCTGGGCGCCGCGGGTCGGCCGACGCCTCCCGCGGGCCCTCCGCCCCACGCGACCCGGCTCGCTCGCCCCTCCCCTTCCGCGCTTTCCCTCCCCTGTGCCGCACCCTGGCATCCCCTTTGCTCCGCCGGCCCGAGGCGCCGAGCTCCGTGGTCTTACGATTGAACGCTGCGTCTTATCCCACGACCCTCTCTCAGTCCCCGTCCCTTCATCCGCCCACCAGCGCCTGGCACCACGCCTTGGCATGTACCCAGTAGGTGCTCAATAAGTGTTCGTTAAATGGATAAATGAACGACTCTTCTCCCAGTCCTGCCTTAAGGCCTCAGAGGCAGAATAGTGAGTGCAGGTTGAAGAGTGGGGTACCCTCGAGTCGGACCCGGCTCACAGCGCTGCCCCTTCCTAGCTGTGTGCTCAGGGCAAGTGATGTCTCACTAAACTTCAGGTTCATCCTCAGTAAAGTAGGGATGGTAATAGTTTCTAGCTCTGGCTTGGTGGAAGGGTTAAATGGGTCAGTGCGTGTGAATTGCTCAGCACCGTGCCTGGCACGCGGTCCATTTCAATAAAGGCTAGCCCCTGCTCTCCTTACCCACGTACCCTGCTTCCTTTTCTCTTCCCTGCCCTTTGTTCTTCCTCACTTTCTCGCTGAGATTCAGGAATTTTATTCTGTTCTGTTGCTTCTGTTAACATTTGTAGGCGGAGTGTGGGGTACCAGCATGGATGCACCTTTGCCTTATCTGCTGGAGTGATCAGTTGCCCTTGGGGTTAACTTCCTCCTTGTAGCCAAGGTCTTGAGAACTTTAAGGAAAGGAGTTCTGGAAATCCCCAAACCCAGATCCCAGCATGGGCAGAATCTGGGAATAAAGCCACTGTAGCCCTTGTGGTCACCAGTGACTCCTGCAAGGAGCTGCAAGGCATTTTGTACTTTCTCTCACCCAGCTACAATGTACTTTGACAAAGCTCTGACCTTGCTTTTTTTTTTTTCCCAACATCTCTTGTTGGTTCATTCAGCAGATAGTTATTTGGGGCCTGTTGTAATGCCAGCCACATACCAGCTTCTAGGGATGCTGTGGTGGACCAGACAGACCCAGTCCCTGCCCTCAGGGAACTTTCAAACTTGAGAACCAGCAGGCATAGATACAGGGGATGCTCTATTTGAGTTTTCAGGACTGGCTTGGAGACTGGTGGTGGGATAGGGAAAGTCCTCTTCTGAAGGAGTGACTAGTAAGTAGCTTTTGTTAGGTTTAAGTTATTTTGTTGTCACATTGTCTTTTTCAATAGAAGATTGGCTCCTACTGGATTTGTTTTCAGTTTTCTCTTAGAGAAATTACACTTCAAGTTTGAGGAAGGTCTCATTTCATATTAGCTTCTATGTAGTTTGAACAAAATGGCTCCTGGAACTTAATGAGGAAAAAGGGAAGGAAACAGGCGTCAGGCAGAGCAGTTGATTAAACTTAGAATATGTGAAGAACAGATGAGGAAACAGTTACACACATAATGAAGACAAGCTTCGGAGTCAAGCATGGAGAGATTTCTAGGTATAGTGGAGCTCAAGGAGCTTGATAGAATCCAGAGGGAGTAGTTGATGGCTCTGTGAACTGCTGAGGTGGAAGTGAGCTGTTGTTCCAAGTGTGTGTCAATTTTAAATGAACGTATTCTTTGGATCCAGACATAAGAGACCAGTGAATTTTTGCATAATGATGGACTTAACTGAGGTAGAGTGGCTTTATATTTTGTTCTGTCATACTTGGGGAATTCTGGCACAGTGTTTTGAGGGAGATTAATTCAACATATATGTGTTGAGCGTTGATTGTACCACACTCCCTATTGGTCTTTTGAAGCGCTGCAAATTTGTGGATGAACAGGATGTAGATGAAGACTAGAAAGAAGCCATTGAGGAAGAGAGAGAACAAATCATGATGGTGCCCTGTGATAACTGCCCTCATAGCGTTCTGTGAAAGAGGGAGGCTGAAGGCTTCCTGTGGAGAACTTGTTCTTGCAAGATGTGTATGGGGGACGGGGAAGGAATGAAAGGGACTTTGCAAAGACACACAGGTCATGGTGTGTTCAGGGACTGTGGTGGGAAGCTCACTGTGGCTGCAGTGTGGAGTATGTGGATGGAAGAGTGGCCTGAGATGAAGCTGGATGCGGACCGGTTTGTTGAACTGCTCAACTTCATGCTGTCATCAGGCTTTAGACTCTGAGCACTGGCTAGCCAGCGGGCTTGGGATCAGAAAAGTGACAAAACCTCATCTGGAAGATAAATGACTGCCTCCATCTCATTATGTTCAGCCATAAGATTTTAACATTTAAAAGAACAGTGGATGTTGTAGCCAGACTTTAAAAATAGACTGTATGGGAGGGAGACACAAGAGGGAGGAGATATGGGGATATATGTATACATATAGCTGATTCACTTTGTTGTACAGCAGAAACTAACACACCATTGTAAAACAGTTATACTCCAATAAGGATGTTAAAAAAAAAAGAAAGACCCTGCAACAGGGAGTGACTAACTGTCATTTCCTAGAGATTTTGGAGAGAATGCTTAAACCATTAGCAACTTCCGATCATTGTACTAAGTGGATGATTTAGACTATGTGTTATTAGTCCTAGCTCCAGTTTTTAAAAACTGCCCACCCGGCATTTGGGTGCTATCAGTCAGCGTGAAGGTCAGCTCTCACCTTCCAGGTGTATGGGATTGTGGTGCTAATGGGGGAGAGAATTATCCTGCCTCAAAGAAGAATGTTTTGATGTTTTATATTTTTAATGGAAATATTCAGAACCAGGGAAGCATTATTGATTTTAAAGATTGGATTGAGAATATTCTTTTGCAGTAAGACCTGAAGTTAACATTTTACTTATTCATTCAACAAATCTTTACTGAACATCTACTCCATGCCAAAGATATTGTTAACGTACGAGGCTTTTCAGTGGTAAACAAGAGAGGGTTTATGTTGCTTACATTCTCATGAGAGAGATGATCATTAAACTGTTTATCAAATAAAGTAATTAAAGGTTGTGATAAGAATTATGAAGGACATAAACAAGATGATATGTTAGAAGGAGGAGGGGACTAATGGATACTGTAAGTGGTCTGATCAGGGAAGGCCTTTCTGAAGCCTGGTGTGTGGAGAGAGATGAACGATCGTAGGGGGAGTAGTCAATTCTGAAGCCTGAGGAGGGCAGGGTGGACCAGTGGAGCTAGAGCTTGGGGGATGAGTGGAGAGAGGTGGAGATGTGATGGGGGAGCCAGGAAGGGGTCAGACCACACAGCCTGTAGGCCACAGAAAGGTATTTGGTTATTCTCAGAGCAGTGGGGAACCACTGTAGAATGTTGAATAGGGTGAGTGGTATGAGATCCACCCATTTCTCTTTCAAAGAACTTTTTTTTTTTTAAACACTTTTTTTCAGAGCAGTTTTAGGTTCACAGCAAAGCTGAGGGGAAGCTACAGAGATTTCCCATTTACTCCCTGCCCCACCTGCATGCATAGCCTCCCCCTTTATCAGCATCTCCCACCAGAGTGGGGCATTTGTTACAACTGATGAACCTGCACTGATACAGCATAATCACCCAGAATCCATCGTTCACCTTAGGACTGGTGTTGTGCGTTCTGTAGGATTGGGCAAATGTATAGTGACATGTATCCATCTTTATGGTGTCGGTATTTTTATTGACCTAAAAATCCTCTGTGCTCTGCCTACTTATCCCTTCCCCTCCCCCACACAAACCCTGGCAACCACTGATCTTTTTACTGTCTCCATAGCTTTGCCTTTTCCAGAAGGTTACAGAGTTGAAATTATACAGCATGCAGCCTTTTCAGATTGCCTTCTTTCACTTAGTAATGTGCACTTCAAGTTCCTCCATGTCTTTTCATGGTTTGATAGCCCATTTCTTTGTAGTGCTGAATAATATTCTAGTGCCTGGATGTACCAAAGTTTATTTATTCATTCACTTACTAAAGTGCTAGTTGCTTCCAGATTTTTACAATTATGAATAAAGATGTTGTAAACATTCTGGTGAAGGTTTTGTGTGGGCATAAGTTTTGAACTCGTTTAGATAAGTACCAAGGGCTGCAACTGCTGGATCATATGGTAAGATTATGTTTAGTTTTGTAAGAAACCTTCAAATTGTCTTCCTAAGCGGCTGTACCATTTTGCATCCCCACCAGCAATGAATGAGAGTTCCTGTTGCTCCACATTCTCACCAGCATTTGGTGTTGTCAGTGTTGCAGATTTTGGCCATTCTACTAGGTGTGTGGTGGTATCTCGTTTTAATTTGCAGTCTCCTGATATATGATGTGGAGCATCTTTTCATAGACTTATTTGACATCTGTATGTCTTCTTTGGTGAGGTGTTTATTAAGATCTTTGGCCTGTTTTTTTTTTTTTTTTTTTTTTTTTTTTTTTTTT
>NW_006783036.1:2310310-2313207 GCF_000442215.2 Lipotes vexillifer | reverse complement strand
TGCAGTACGCGGGCCTCTCACTGTTGTGGCCTCTCCCGTTGCGGAGCACAGGCTCCGGACGCGCATGCTCAGCGGCCATGGCTCACGGGCCTAGCCACTCCGCGGCATGTGGGATCTTCCCGGACTGGGGCACGAACCCGTGTCTCCTGCATCAGCAGGTGGACTCTCAACCACTGCACCACCACCAGGGAAGCCCTGGCCTGTATGTTAATTGGGTTGTTGAGTTTTAAAAGTTCTTTGTATATTTTGGATAACAGCCCTTTATCAGATAGGTACGTTTTGCAGTTTTTCTCCTAATCTGTGGCTTGGCTTCTCCTTCATTTGACATTGTCTTTTGTAAAGCAGAAGTTTTAAATTTTGATGAAGTCTAGCTTATCAGTTACTTCTTTCGTGGATCATGCCTTTGGTGATATTATTTAAAATGTCATCACCATACCCAGGGTCATCTAGGTTTTCTCCTGTATTGCCTTCTAGAAGTTTTATAGCTTTTGTGCTGTACATTTAGGTCTGTGATCCTTTTTTTGGGGCTGCATTTGGTCTTCGTTGCTGCGCACGGACTTTCTCTAGTTTCCAAGTGGGGCCTACTCTTCATTGCCGCGCTTGGGCTTCTCATTGTGGTGGCTTCTCTTGTTGCAGAGGATGGGCTCTAGGCTTGCGGGCTTAGTTACTCCGTGGCACATGGGATCTTCCCGGACCAGGGATGGAGCCCATGTCCCCTGCATTGGCTGGTGGATTCTTAACCACTGCGCCACCAGGGAAGCCCCTGTGATCCATTTTGAGTTAATTTTTGTGAAAAGTCTATGCCTATATTCACTTTTTTACATGTGGATGTCCAGTTGTTCCAGCACCATTTGTTGAAAAGGCTGTCTTTGCTCCATTGTATTGCCTTTGCTCCATTGTCAGAGATCAGCTGGCTGTATTTATGTGGGTCTATATCTGGGCTTTCTCTTCTGTTCTGTTGATCCATTTGTTCTTTTGCCAGTACCACTGTCTTGATAACTGATGCTTTATAATAAGTTTTGCAGTTGGGTAGTATCAGTCCTCTAACTTTGTTTTTCTCCTTCAATATTGTGTTGGCTATTTTGGGTCTTTTGTCTTTCTATACAAACTTTAGAATTATTTTGTTGGTATCCACAAAATAACTTATTGGGATTACACTGAATCTGTACATTCAGTTGGGAAGAATTGACATCTTAACAATATTGAATTTTCTTATCTGTGAACATGGGATATCTCTCTATTTATTTAGTTCTTTGATTTTGTTCATGTGAGTTTTATACTTTTCCTTGTATAGCTCTTTACATATTTTGTTAGATTTATACCTAAGTGTTTTGTTTGGGGGGATGCAAATGTAAATGATACTGTGTTTTTAATTTAAAATTCTACTTGTTCATAGCTGGTATATAGGGAAGTGATTGACTTTTGTATATTAATCTTGTATCCTGAAACCTTGCTATAATTGCCTATTAGTTTCAGGAGTTTTTTTATTGATTCTTTCAGATTTTCTCCATAGATGAACATGTCATCCACAAACATAGTTTTATTCCTTCCTTCCCAATCTGTATACCTTTTATTTCCTTGTCTTATTGCATTAGCTGGAACTTCCAGTAAGTGTTGAAAAGGAGTGGTGAGAGGGAGACATCCTTGCTTTGTACCTGATCTTAGTTGGGGAAGCTTTTTTTTCTTAAATTTATTTACTTATTTATTTTTTATTTTTGACTGCATTGGGTCTTCGTTGCTGCGCGCGGGCTTTCTCTAGTTGCATTGAGCGGGGGCTACTCTTCGTTTCGGTGCACGGGCTTCTCATTGCGGTGCCTTCTCATTGCGGAGCACGGGTTCTAGGCGCATGGGTTTCAGTATTTGTGGCACGTGGGCTCTAGAGCGCAGGCTCAGCAGTTTTGGCGCACGGGCTTTGTTGCTCTGCGGCATGTGGGATCTTCCTGGACCAAGGCTTGAACGTGTGTCCCCTGCATTGGCAGGTGGATTCTTAACCACTGCGCCACCAGGGAAGCCCAGTTGGGGAAGCTCTGGGTTTCTCAACATTAAGTATGATGTTGTTAGTTTTTTTGGTAGATATTCCTTATCAGGTTGAGGAAGTTCCCCTCTGTTTCTGGTTTACTGAAGTTTTTGTCATGAATGCATGTTGGAGAGCTGATTCTTCTTTTGTTTGTTTGTTTTGTTTTTTGGGTTTTTTTTGGTGTCTTTTTTTGGGATAATAGCTTCATTGAGATTTCACATACCATATATATTAACCATTCAAGGTGTACAATTCAGTGTTTTTTAGTATATTCACAGAGTTATGCAACAATCAGTTTTAGGACATACCACCCTAAAAAGAAACACCATATCCTTTAGCAGTCATCCCCATCCCCACTCTCTTCTCTCGCCTTCAGGCAGTCATTGCTGTACTTTCTGTCTATAGATTTGCTTATTCTGGCCATTTGCTATTTCATATAAATGGAATCGTGCAAATGTGTGGTCTTTCGTGTCTGGCTTCTTTCACTCAGCATAATGTTTTCAAGGTTCATCATATGGTAGCATGTATCAGTACTTCATCCCTTTTTATTGCTGAATAATAGTCAGTTACATGGATATACAATGTTTTGTTTATCCATTCATCAGTCGATGGACAGTTGGGTTGTTTTACTCTTTGGCTTTTATGAATAGTAATATGAAATTCTGTATACAAGTTTTTGTGTAGACATACGTTTTCATTTCTCTTAGGTATATAACGAGGAGTAGAATTGCTGGGTCATATGGTTAACTGTATGTTTAACCTTTTGAGGAACTGCCAGTGACTGCCGCATTTTATTTTCTACCAGCAGTGTATGAGGGTTCCAGTTTCTCCACATCCGTGTTAACACTTATCTGTCTTTTTTTTTTTTTTTTTTTTTTTT
>NW_006783036.1:2309877-2310296 GCF_000442215.2 Lipotes vexillifer | reverse complement strand
CTCTCTCGTTGCGGAGAACAGGCTCCGGACGCGCAGGCTCAGCGGCCAGGGCTCACGGGCCCAGCCGCTCTGCGGCATGTCGGATCTTCCCGGCCCGGGGCACGAACCCGTGTCCCCTGCATTGGCAGGCGGACTCTCAACCACTGCGCCACCAGGGAAGCCCCAACACTTATCTGTCTTTTTGATTGTAGCCACCCTAGTGAGTGTGAAGTGATGCTCGTGGTTTTGTTTTGTATTTTCCCTGATGATTAACGATACTGAGCATCTTTTCATGTGCTTATTGCCCATTTTTATGTCTTCCGGGGAGAAATGTCTATTCAGATCTGTTGCCCACTTAAAAATTACCTTTTGAGCTTCCCTGGTGGTGCAGTGGTTGAGAGTCCGCCTGCCGATGCAGGGGACACGGGTTCGTGCCCCGG
>NW_006783036.1:2286087-2309756 GCF_000442215.2 Lipotes vexillifer | reverse complement strand
AATCTCACAAAAAAAAAAAAAAAAAAAAAAAAAAAAAAATTAACTTTTAATTATTAAGTTTTAAGCATTTCTCATATATTCTGGATACGAGTCCTTTGTCAGATGTGTGATTAACCAGTATTTTCTCTCATTCTGTGGGTTGCCTTTTTACTTTTCTTGATGATGTCCTTCGGAGCACAAAAGTTTTTAATTTTGTTGAAGTCAGAGAGCTTATTCTGACTGCTCTGTATGAATCTGGATTCCAGGGACAGGTGTAGAAGCAGGAGAGCAGTTGTTACAAGAACAATGCAGTGCCAAGTGAGAGGTGTACTGGATTTGTCTCAGGCATGGCCACAGAGTTGGTGAGAAGGGGCCAGCTGTGAGGTAGGTTAGGACATAGAGCTGATGGAACAAGGTGAGGGATTACTGTAGGGGTGAGGGAGAGGGAGAAATCATGGATGAATGCTAGGGTTTCAGCTTAAATAATTTTGATCCAAAATTTGATTATGCTGTCTGTTACCTGCTACAGAATTATGATAGTTTTTAATGGAGTTTGGCCAGCGAGTCCTGCACTCCCTTCTTACACATTTGAAATTGCTTTTGGTTGTATGATCACTGATTGTGCCAAGGAGATGGTTCCAGAGACTCTGACCTTCCATATTATCCTCTAATACTGCCTAAGCCACCTCAAATAAACATATTTTCTAAGTGAGACTAGTGTGCCTGCTTTACAAGTGCAGTTTCAAGGCAAGTCCTCTGCCCCCTTCTAACCAGACTGCAACCTCAAAGCCCCTTCTGTGTAGAGATTATGGAACTCTCAGTGAATAGTATCAGTTCAAGGGAATGAGTTTTTGAAATCTAAATGTCATAATTTGACAGGGCTACTTTGAGGAAAAAGACTTTTAAAGGAGGAATTAATATCAGCTGATATTTGTGAAGTGCTTAGTACCTCTGCTTGCTTCCTAGGAGATCTCATCAGCTAAAGTGGAAATTAAAACACTTTGAGAAAATCTTGGTTTATGAATATAGCATGTTCTCTTGGTTTATGACTATAGCGTGTTCTCTGCAGTTTTTTTATTTGGTCACTAAAAATCTTATTCTAGGGAAGTATTTAATGACATGGCAAATGCTCATGATTTATTAAGTGAAAAACTCTGTGTGTTTACACACATGTAGCTATACCCTATCTATATATGTAACATGTCTCTATGATGGGATTATGAGTGGCATTTATTTCATTCTTTGTACTTTTCTATATTGCTACATTTTTGATAGCAAACATTTATAACTTTTATAAAAATAAAATTTTATTTTAAAAACATCACGTAAATTATGGCACATCAGTGTTTGTGTGCACACACCCATCAAGGAAATACATCTTTTCCTGCTCCTGTGATGCCCTTCTGCTTGAAGGTGGAGAGGAACTGTTGAAATGAGAACATTTCTCGCCTGTAAAGTGGAGATAACAGTGGTGCCAACCTCCTGAGGTTTTTTGTGAGGATTTAATGAGTTCGTGTGCTAAAACAGTTTCCGTTAAGTAATAGTGTTTACTGTTACCACTGTTGCTACTTTCATTGTTATTTTGGCTTTAGTGTCCTCCTTAAAATGATCTACGTGCTTTCCCAAGGTGTCTGACTGTGGCTGTCCTCTCTTGTGTTTGCCTGATAGCCGTTTCATTTTCATTTGATTTCGGGGTCATGTGGGTTTTGCCCACCTCTCTGGAGTACTTGTACAAACCAAAGATTGGGGAGCATGGATATGTTTTAGCCAAGGCAGTCTTGACCTTACAAAGTTGTAAATTTATGAAGTATCCTGCTGTATGGACAGGATCAACATTCACCGTCAAAATTTCACTTAAAATTATATGACCCTGGGCAAATTTCTAAACCTCCCAGAGCTTCAACTTCTGCTAAAAGAGGGTATATGAATGTTCTTAACCATCGCAGAGGGACTTATTACTGTTTACTTACCTTTAGGAAAGGTGTTTGTAAGTTACCCTGCCTGCTTCACTGTATGTATTGTCTATTATGACTGTCAAATGAAATGGGAGTCTGAAAATGATCTAGAGGATTTTTATTCCAGCATGTAACTGGGGCCATATTGGAGAAAAGATGAAATTTTGTTTCTTTTCCATTCTTGAACTCACTCCTTCCTTGCAGATTTTCCTTTTTTATAACTCATTCATTTATTCAATAAATACTTAGTGTGGGACTTCCCTGGTGGCGCAGTGGTTGAGAGTCCTCCGCCTGCCAATCTAGGGGCCCCCCCCCCCCCTGCCAATCTAGGGGACACGGGTTCGAGCCCTGGTCTGGGAGGATTCCACATGCAGCGGAGTAACTAGGCCCATCCCATGTGCCACAACTGCTGAGCCTGTGCTCTAGAAACCGCGAGCCACAACTACTGAGCCCGCACATTGCAACTACTGAAGCCCGCACACCTAGAGCCTGTGCTCCACAACAAAAGAAGCCACCGCAGTGAGAAGCCTGCACACTGCAGTGAAGAGTAGCCCCCGCTCGCCGCAGTTAGAGAAAGACCGTGCACAGCAACGAAGTCCCAATGCAGCTGAAAATACATAAATAAATGAAATAAATAAATTTATTAAAAAATTAATTAATACTTAGTGCCTCTGATGTGCCTGACCCTTTTCTAGTTTCCAGGGGCTAGAGGGGTAAGTGAGGTGGATGTGGCCTCTGCTCTTGGGCTTACAGACCAGTGGTGGAGGGGACCAGGCAGAGATGGCCATCAACAGGAGAGGAAGAGGATGTGTGGAGAAAGAGAAGCAGGGGGTGGGGATGTGATAGAGAGTCCTTTGGAAAGGGCTGAGGACTTGAAAGGCAATGGCCTAGATTCAGGTCTTGCCCGTGTGGTCTTGAGCAAGTCTTGTGACCCTCTGGCCCTCAGTAGCTTATGTAAATGGTTTTTTTTAAAAACTAGAATATAATTGCTTTACAATGTTGTGTTAGTTTCTGCTGTACAATGAAGTGAATCAGCTATATGTATACATATATCCCCTCCCTCTTGGACCTCCCTCCCACCCCCTCCCAACCCACCCATCTAGGTCATCACAGAGCACCGAGCTGAGCTTCCTGTGCTTTATAGCAAGTTCCCACTAGCTATCTGTTTTATGCTTGTTAGTGTATTTATGTCAATTCTAATCTCCCAGTTCGTCCCACCCACCCCTTCCCCTCCTGTGTCCACATGTCCATTCTCTACATCTACGTCTCTGTTCCTGCCCTGCAAATAGGTTCATCTGTACCATTTTTCTAGATTCCACATATATGCGTTAATAAACAATATTTGTTTTTCTCTTTCTGGCTTACTTCACTCTGTATAACAGACTCTAGGTCCATCCACATCTCTACAAATGACCCAACTTCATTCCTTTTTATGGCTGGGTATGTATGTACCACATCTTCTTTATTCATTCATCTGTCTTTGGACATTTAGGTTGTTTCCATATCCTGGCTATTGTAAACAGTGCTGCAATGAACCAGTTGGGGTATGTGTGTCCTTTTGAGTTATGGTTTTCTCAGGATATATGCTCAGTAGTGGGATTGCTGGGTCATATGGTAGTTCTATTTCTAGTTTTTTAGGGAATCTCCATACTGTTCTCCACAGTGGCTGTATCAATTTACATTCCCGCCAACAGTGCAAGAGGGTTCCCTTTGCTTCACACCCTCTCCAGCATTTATTGTTTGTAGACTTTAAAAATAAATTTATTTATTTTATTTATTTATTTTTGGCTGAGTTGGGTCTTTGCTGCTGCCCACGGGCTTTCTCTGGTTGTGGCGAGCGGGGCTGCTGTTTGTTGCAGTGCGTGGGCTTGTTGTGGTGGCTTCTCTTGTGGAGCACAGGCTCTAGGTGCGTGGGCTTCAGTAGTTGTGGCTTGCAGGCTCTAGAGCGCAGGCTCAGTAGTTGTGGCGCATGGACTTAGTTGCTCTGCAGCATGTGAGATCTTCCTGGACCAAGGATCGAACCCGTGCCCCCTGCATTGGCAGGCGGACTCTTAACCACTGTGCCACTAGGGAAGCCCTGTAGATTTTTTGTTTGTTTGTTTGTTTGTTTGTTTGGCAGTACATGGGCCTCTCACTGTTGTTGCCTCTCCCGTTGCGGAGCACAGGCTCCGGACGCGCAGGCTCAGCGGCCATGGCTCACGGGCCCAGCCGCTCCGCGGCATGTGGGATCCTCCCGAAACGGGGCACGAACCCGCGTCTCCTGCATCGGCAGGCGGACTCTCAAGCACTGCGCCACCAGGGAAGCCCTGAAACTCTCAGTTTTTAAAGTCTATTATTGAACATACTTGTCACCGTTATTTTAAAGTCCTTTTCTGTTAACTCCATTATGTGGATCGTCCGTTGGTTTGTGTCTACGGCTTTTCTCCCCTATTGCTATTGGTCGCCTTGGGGCCTTGTATAAATAAGAGCCGGAGGCCACGCATACCTCTGTCGTAGCGGGTCCCTCATCTCCTCTTTTACCAGATCAAAGTGCATGAGGCATTCACCAGGCCAGCTCCGTCGCGGGCTGAGCTGGCTTGGGCTGCACCGCAGCTCTAGGAAACTCGAACGCCCTCCTGTTCCTCTCCTCTCAGGCTTCCGGTGGAGACTCGGGCAGGCGTGTCTGCCGGTCCTGGAAAGCGCGGCAGATGCCCTCCACGTCTTTGCACCCTGCTTTTAAGCCTCCCACTCCCAACTCCTGCGGCCGCTTTAGACTCTGGCAAGTCTCTTCAGAGCAAGGTCAGATGTGTGTTCGGAGCAGGCCTCTTTCCTCGGGTGGGAGCTTGGCTCCTGAGGGCCGTGGGACTGCCGCGGACGTCACTCTTCCTTATACACGCCCCGCCCTGGGTACCACCGCCTGCATCCGGGACTCAGCGCGCATTCTGGGTTTTCGTAGGTTTCGCTTTCCCGGAGCTGAGCGTGCTCGCCCCTCCACCCTGGGCTGTGGATACAGTCCCGCTGGTGGTTGGCAGATCCCCAGGAAGAAAAGACAGGGCAGGCTGGCAGCGTCGGCTCAGCTCGGGGGACTTCCCCACCTCTGGAAGCCTGTCCACTTGGTCCTCGTCCCTCTCAGCTCCCCAGTACGTTTACTTACGGCACCTGCAACCTGCCTGTTTTTTCCTTCTTGGTCCAGTGGGAGCATGTGACCGCCAGTCTACTACAACCTCGCAAATCCCGGACGCCCTCTGATGGCTACTGAATCTTATATGCTCACTTTGCATCCTGACTCGTTGCTGATTGTTTTCCAAATATGTTACTTTTATTCTTTATTCTCTAGGATTTCCAGGTATACTGCCGTATCATCTACAAATGATAGATACGGTTTTACTTCTTTTTCCATTCTAAAGCCTGTAATTGTTTATTGTTTTCTAACTGTATCAGTGAATACTCCTGACTGAATTTCAAATAGTGATGGGAATGCTTTTCTTATAATGGGTATTTTTCTTCTAATGTAAGATGATAACTTTAAAAAAAAAAAAAAACAAAAAAAATCGGAACGTTTTCATTATGTTTAAGTTGAGAATCTCCTGTGGAAATAGAGTCTAGAAGGTTTTTTTTACTTAATTTATGTGGAACCCAAACATAAAAACGATGAACATAACCAAGCTGGTGCAAATGATTTTCAGCACTTGATTTGGGTATTTTGAGTATGTCGGCTGTCTTCCGCATGGTGTAATGTTGATTGTTCTCAACTAATGTCTCAATTTGATCGCTATCAACTTCAACTGGTTTACCCGACCCGTGGAGCATTGTCAAGTGAGAAATCTACAGCAGGAAACTTCGCAAACCACTTTTGACACGTTCGATCAGTCACAGCACCTTCTCCATACGCTGCACAAATCTTTTTTTGCGTTTCAGTTGAGTTTTTAACTTTCTTGAAATAATAAAGCATAATATGCTGAAAATGTTCCTTTTTTTCTTCCATCTTCAATACTAAAATGGCTACGCAAAAAATTCACCAATTTTGATGTCTTTATTAAACTGCACGCTGATATGACAGCTGTCACATACAATCTAACAAAATTGTTTTGAATGAAGTTAAAGACAACTAAGTGCTATCCCTCTTGGACCTCCCTCCCACCCCCTCCCAACCCACCCATCTAGGTCATCACAGAGCACCGAGCTGAGCTTCCTGTGCTTTATAGCAAGTTCCCACTAGCTATCTGTTTTATGCTTGTTAGTGTATTTATGTCAATTCTAATCTCCCAGTTCGTCCCACCCACCCCTTCCCCTCCTGTGTCCACATGTCCATTCTCTACATCTACGTCTCTGTTCCTGCCCTGCAAATAGGTTCATCTGTACCATTTTTCTAGATTCCACATATATGCGTTAATAAACAATATTTGTTTTTCTCTTTCTGGCTTACTTCACTCTGTATAACAGACTCTAGGTCCATCCACATCTCTACAAATGACCCAACTTCATTCCTTTTTATGGCTGGGTATGTATGTACCACATCTTCTTTATTCATTCATCTGTCTTTGGACATTTAGGTTGTTTCCATATCCTGGCTATTGTAAACAGTGCTGCAATGAACCAGTTGGGGTATGTGTGTCCTTTTGAGTTATGGTTTTCTCAGGATATATGCTCAGTAGTGGGATTGCTGGGTCATATGGTAGTTCTATTTCTAGTTTTTTAGGGAATCTCCATACTGTTCTCCACAGTGGCTGTATCAATTTACATTCCCGCCAACAGTGCAAGAGGGTTCCCTTTGCTTCACACCCTCTCCAGCATTTATTGTTTGTAGACTTTAAAAATAAATTTATTTATTTTATTTATTTATTTTTGGCTGAGTTGGGTCTTTGCTGCTGCCCACGGGCTTTCTCTGGTTGTGGCGAGCGGGGCTGCTGTTTGTTGCAGTGCGTGGGCTTGTTGTGGTGGCTTCTCTTGTGGAGCACAGGCTCTAGGTGCGTGGGCTTCAGTAGTTGTGGCTTGCAGGCTCTAGAGCGCAGGCTCAGTAGTTGTGGCGCATGGACTTAGTTGCTCTGCAGCATGTGAGATCTTCCTGGACCAAGGATCGAACCCGTGCCCCCTGCATTGGCAGGCGGACTCTTAACCACTGTGCCACTAGGGAAGCCCTGTAGATTTTTTGTTTGTTTGTTTGTTTGTTTGTTTGGCAGTACATGGGCCTCTCACTGTTGTTGCCTCTCCCGTTGCGGAGCACAGGCTCCGGACGCGCAGGCTCAGCGGCCATGGCTCACGGGCCCAGCCGCTCCGCGGCGTGTGGGATCTTCCCAGACCGGGGCACGAACCCGCGTCCCCTGCATCGGCAGGCGGACTCTCAACCACTGCGCCACCAGGGAAGCTGTAGATTTTTTGATGACGGCCATTCTGACCGGTATGAGGTGATACCTCATTGTAGTTGTTTTTTGTTTGTTTGGGGTTTTTTTGGCTGAGCTGGGTCTTTGTTGCTGCAAACGGGCTTTCTCTAGTTGCCGAGCAGGGGCTACTCTTTGTTTTGGTGCGCGGGCTTCTCATTGCAGTGGTTTCTCTTGCTGTGGAGCATGGGCTCAAGGCACACCGGCTCAGTAGTTGCAGTGTGTGGGCTCTAGGGCGTGCAGGCTTCAGTAGTTGTGGCGCGTGGGCTCTAGAGTGCAGTGCTCAACTAAGCACATGGGCTTAGTTGCTCCGTGGCATGTGGGATCTTCCAGGACCAGGGATCAAGCCTGTGTCCCCTGCATCGGCAGGTGGATTCTTAGCCACTGTGCCACCAGGGAAGTCCCGTCATTGTAGTTTTGATTTGCATTTCTCTAATAATTAGTGACATTGAGCATCCTTTCATGTGCCCCTTGGCCATCTGTATGTCCTCCTTGGAGAGATGTCTGTTTAGTTCTGCCCATTTTTCAATTGGGTTGTTTGTTTTTTTTGATACTGAGCTCCATGAGCTGTTTGTCTATTTTGGAGATTAATCCTTTGTTCCTTTGTTTGCAAATATTTTCTCCCATTCTGAGGGTTTTCTTTTCGTCTTGTTTATGGTTTTCTTTGCTGGGCAAAAGCTTTTAAATTTAATTAAGTCCCATTTCATTTGTTTATTTTTGTTTTTATTTCCTTTACTCTAGGAGGTGGGTCAAAAAAGATCTTGCTGTGGTTTATGTCAAAGTGTGTTTTTCCTATGTTTTCCTCTAAGAGTTTTATAGTGTCTGGTCTTAAATTTAGGTCTTTAATCCATTTGGAGTTTATTTTTGTGTATGGTGTTAGGTGGTGTTCTAATTTCATACTTTTACATGTAGCTGTGCAGTTTTCCCAGCACCACGTACTGAAGAGGCTGTCTTTTCTCCACTGTATGTTCTTGCCTCCTTTGTCCTAAATTAGGTGACCATATGTGCATGGGTTTATCTCTGGGCTTTCTATCCTGTACCATTGATCTATATTTCTGTTTTTGTGCCAGTACCATACTTGTCCTGATTACTGTAGCTTTGTAGTGTAGTTTGAAGTTGGAGAGCCTGATTCCTCCAGCTCTGCTTTTCTTTCTCAAGATTGCTTTGCTATTTGGGGTCTTTTTTGTTTCCATACAAATTGGAAAATTTTTTGTTCTAATTCTGTGAAGAATGCCATTGGTAATTTGATAGGGATTGCACTGAATCTGTAGATTGCTTTGGGTAGTATAGTTGTTATCACAATATTGATTCTTCCAATCCAAGAATGTGGTGTATTTCTCTATCTGTTTAAGTCATCTTTGATTTCTTTCATCAGTGTTTTATAGTTTTCTGAGTACAGGTATTTTGTCTCCTTAGGTAGGTTTATTCCCAGGTATATTATTCTTTTTGTTGCGATGGTAAATGGGATTCTTCCCTCAATTTCTCTTTCTGATCTTTCATTGTTAGTGCATAGGAATGAAAGAGATTTCTGAGCATTAATTTTGTATCCTGCAACCTTACCAAGTTCATTGATTAGTTCTAGTAGTTTTCTGGTGTCGTCTTTAGGATTTTCTATGTATAGTCTCATGTCATCTGCAGGCGGTCACAGTTTTACTTCTTTTCCAATTTGTATTCCTTTTATTTCTTTTTCTTCTCTGATTGCCGTGGCTGGGACTTCCAAAACCATGTAAAAGTTTGTAGGGTAAGGATTAAATGGGTGAATGAACACTTCATAAAGTATAACACGCTGTGTGATGATATATAACACGCTTCCCTTTATTGAGGGAAGCTTTGAATCCAAATTTTCAAGAGGTGTGGGTGTCAGTGCAGAGCAGATAGGAGGTGTTGTGTAGCTGATGTTCTGAGTGCTGTGGAGACTGTGGCTATCCAGCCGGGGGACATGTTTCTCCACCACCTTGACACAGTGAGCTTATTCCTACGTCTGGATTGGTCCACTGTTCTTCTAGTACAGTGTCTTTACTGTTTCTTTTCCAGACACTTTTTTTTTTGGCCATGCAGCTTGCGGGATTTTAGTTCCCTGACCAGGGATCAAATCCGTGCACCCTGCAGTGGAAGTGCAGACTGCCAGGGAATTCCTCTTTTCCACGTTCTGTCCTTCCTGGTGGGCTTCAGAATTCTGGATGTTTCCGGTGAAGCTTTCTCCACTCTCTAGTCCACACTGCTCTCTCCCTCTTCTCATTGAGACCCACAGATTAGCACCTAATCACATCTGGTTTTATGTCTCTTCACAGTTTCTTTTGCCTCCCTAACTAGATCATAAGCTACTTGAGATTAAGAACTGTTTTTAATATTTTTTCCACTCCTTCCCCTCCATAGCATTTATCACAATATAAATTACAGGGGCCAGCACATATTGAAGTGAGTTTTGAATTAAAATGCTCAAAAGTGATCTTAATGGCACTTGGTTACTTTCTCTGTTTAATTCAGCCCTGACTATAATTCATACACACCTGAAAGTTCCTCGTTCCCACTGTTATACCTGACTTCTCTTTGCATGACTAGATGTTGAAAGCATTATAATGCCTTGTTCTTCAGCCCCCAGGTTTCCGTAGGTGCCAGTTAAAATTCCTGTCCTGCTTGAAGATCATCTGTGGAAACGTTGGCCATGGCATCCGTATCAGAGTCTCTTACATTCAGAGAGTTCTGCCCTTTGTACTATCTCCTCAATGCCATTCCCACAAAGATCCAGAAGGGGTTCCGCTCCATAGTGGTGTACCTCACAGCCCTGGACGCCAACGGGGACTACCTTGCCGTGGGCAGTAGCATTGGCATGCTCTACCTGTACTGCCGGCGCTCGAGCCACATGAAGAAGTACAACTTTGAGGTGAGTCTTGCTTGTCCTCACCTGAGCATGTGTGAGCCCTGGCTAATGTTTAACATGCTTGTGAGTTCCAGGACGGGGTAATTTACTTCTGACTTGCTAGAATATGGTCTGAGTGCCCTTTTGCCAAACAATACTTCATGACCTTTTTTTTTTTTTCCCTTTTTTTTTGCTGTACGTGGGCCTCTCACTGCTGTGGCCTCTCCCGTTGCGGAGCACAGGCTCCGGACGCGCAGGCTCAGCGGCCATGGCTCACGGGCCCAGCCGCTCCGCGGCATGTGGGATCTTCCCGGACTGGGGCACGAACCTGTGTCCCCTGCATCGGCAGGCGGACTCTCAACCACTGCGCCACCAGGGAAGCCCCGACCATTTTTAATTGAGGTGGAGTACAGCTAAAAATGTTGATGTTTTAACTTTTTTTCCTGCCTCCAAAAATCCAGAGTTACTTTAAAAGAGAGCATTATAGTGTTTAACACTTAATAGAAAACTTTGAAAGTAGGCATGTTTTTCTAAGTGTTTTCTTTTTTTTGTTTTGTTTTGTTTATTTTGGCTGCACCATGCAGGATCTTAGTTCATTGACCAGGGATCGAACCTGGTCCCCCTACAGTGGGAGCGTGGACTCTTAGCCACTGGACCACCAGGGAAGTCCCTCTAAGTGTTTTCTAAGTGTTTTGTTTCTCAAAATACCTTACCTGACTTACTCAAATAATCACTAGCTATTCTGGTGAAATTATTGTGAAAAAAGGATCAGGATCAATGTTGGCTAGCTGCCAGAACACGTACATCTTAACTGAGGTCACTTCTGTAGAACACTGCCACTGGGGTCCTGCCCGACCTCTGTTCTGTGTTGGTTGACTCAGGCATCTCTGTGTATTGTAGTTATTGGGGAGGTGGACTGAATTCACCCGCTGAGTTGATATCTGTAATTTATGAGTGCTCAGGTTTTGTGAGAGACTCAAGGGTGACTGAGTTGTGGCTCCTGCCTCACAGCCTCATGGGGTTCTACTCTGCCTGTGGTTAGTAGACTTTTACAGTCTAAGACAAGGCTTTTGTGTTTAAGAGAAATATTTACAAATATCTATATTTTAATCAGTATTCAACTTAAATTAAAGTTTAACTTAAAAAGTTAGTTTTTGTTAAGCCTCTATACTCAATTTAAAATAACACAAATGGTTAGCATGTATATAGCACTTACTATGTGCCAGGCATTATTGTAAACCTTTACATATATTAACACATTTCATCCTCACAAGACTCTGTGAGGTAGATGATGTTTTCTCATCCCCATTTTACCAGGGAGACAACTGAGGTACAGAGAGATTGAGTGACTTGTGAGGTGGTTAGGAAGTGGTGGCACCATTGTCTGAACTTGGGCAGATTGGCTCTAGAGTTTACATTTGTATTTTTTGTGTGAAAATGAAAACTATTGCTATTTCTTTTCTTTATTTAATAGCTCATGGATTTGACTGCTCAAATTCCCTGCACATTTAAAACCGTTACATAGTTAATCGTTAAAACTATGGTTATGGATTAATGTATCAGGTCTCTCAAATACTTCAGCACTTAACAAAAAAGACTTATGAATCCAGCAGTGAACCCCTAACAGGATGGACCAAAGAAACCCATGCCCAGACATATCCTAATCAGACTTCTAAAAACTAAAGACAAAGAGAAATCTTAAAAGTAGCCAGAGAATGACACATTACCTGTAAGGGACAATGCTTTGAATGCCTGCAGATTTCTCATCAGGAACTATAGAGGCTAGAAGACAGTGGTACAACATTTATAAAGTGTTGAAAGAAAAGAATGGTCAGCTCAGAATTTTTTTTTTTTTTTTTTTTTTTTTCCTTGCGTTATGCGGGCCTCTCACTGTTGTGGCCTCTCCCATTTGCGGAGCACAGGCTCCGGATGCGCAGGCTCAGTGGCCATGGCTCACGGGCCCAGCCGCTCCGCGGCATGTGGGATCTTCCCGAAACGGGGCACGAACCCGCGTCTCCTGCATCGGCAGGCGGACTCTCAAGCACTGCGCCACCAGGGAAGCCCCAGCTCAGAATTTTTACCCAAGAAAAATATCTATTAGGAAAGAAGGTGAAATAAAAATATTCTCAGATGAAGGAAAACTAGGGGGATTCATTGCCAGCAGACCTGCTCTAAATAATTGTTTCAGGAAGTTCTTTAGGCAAATGAGAAACGATACCAGAAGGAAACTTGGAACATCAGTAATGAAGGAAGAATAATAGTAAATACAGTAGACTGTTTCTCTCCTCTTGAGTTCTTTAAAATATACTTGACAGCAAAAATTGTAACACTGATCGAGTTTTCAGTGTGTATACATGTAGTAATATATAAGATAACTATAACGTAAGAGGGGAGAGTAAGGGACCTACATGGTAGTAAGGTTTCTGCATTCTTTTTTTTTAGTATATGTATAATTTTATTTATTTATTTATTTATGGTTGTGTTGGGTCTTCATTGCTGTGCGCAGGCTTTCTCTAGTTGCAGTGAGCGGGGCTACTCTTTGTTGTGGTGTGTGGGCTTCTCATCGCCGTGGCTTCTCTTGTTGTGGAGCATGGGCTCTAGGTGCATAGGCTACAGTAGTTGTGGCTTGTGGGCTGTAGAGCACAGACTCAGTAGTTGTGGCACGTGGGCCTAGTTGCTCCGTGGCATGTGGGATCTTCCCAGACCAGGGCATGAACCCATGTCTCCTGCATTGGCAGGCGGATCCTTAACCCCTGGGCCACCAGGGAAGCCTGGGTTTTCTACGTAGATGATCCTGCTTACCTCTGAAGAAAGAGTTTTACCTCATCTTTTCCAGTCTCTATGCCTTTAATTTTTTACTTGACTTACTGTGCTGGCCAAGACCCCAGTATGGTGTTTGCAGTGAGAATAGATATCTTTGCCTTAGCCTTGGTCTTCACCATTACATTAGCTATAGATTCCTCACGGACGCTTTTTATTTCTGTTTATTTCTATCCTAGTTTTCTGAGAGTTTTTATCATGAATGAGTATTGAAGTTTGTCAGATATTCACTTGAATCTGTTGTGATGATATCATTTCCTTCTTTATGTGTTATATTACATGAATTGAGTTTTGGTTATTATTCCAACCGTGCATTAATCTTTTAAACCCCATTTTGTCATGATATATTATCCTTTTTTTTTTTGGCCTCATGGCACGGCTTGTGGGATCTTAGTTCCCTGAACAGGGATTGAACCCAGGCCCTGGCAGTGAAAGCACCAAGTCCTAACCACTGGACCACCAGGGAATTCCATATTATCCTTTTTTTTTTTTTAAATCTTGCTGTATTCCTTTTAGTAATATTTTGTTCAAATTTTTTGTGTCTGTATTCATGGAGGAATATTGGTCTGTAGCTTTCTTATGATGTTTCTGTCTGGCCTTTCTTATTATACACATAACTATCTAGTGTTTTCATTCTATATTTAACGACTCAAGTTGAACATTATTATTATTATATTTTATAGTCACTGTTTAGATTCCCTCACAGTTTTGCCAATGTCTTTACTCACCATCTCTTGTTATATCTTAGTTCTTCCCTTTGCAGCCATTCTCCTTCTTGCTGGAGTACATCTTTTTTAAAAAAAAAATTTTTGGCTGCATTGGGTCTTCGTTGCTGCGCGTGGGCTTTCTCTAGTTGCGGTGAGCGGGGGCTACTCTTCATTGCGGTGTGCAGGTTTCTCATTGTGGTGGCTTCTCTTGTTGTGGAGCACGGGCTCTAGGTGCGCAGGCTTCAGTAGTTGTGGCTCATGGGCTCTAGAGCGCAGGCTCAGTAGTTGTGGCGCACGGGATTAGCTCTTCCACTGCATGTGGGATCTTCCTGGACCAGGGCTTGAACCCGTGTCCCCTGCATTGGCAGGCGGATTCTTAACCACTGCGCCACCAGGGAAGCCCTGGAGTACATCCTTTAGTAGTTCTTGTGTTGAAGTCTTTTAGTGGTAAGTACTCTTGATTTTTTTCTTTGTCTGAATGTCTCTCCATCTTTGAATTGTTTAGAGGTATACTATTCAAGGCTAACAGTTTTTTCCTCTTAGCGCTTTGAGGATGATACATCTCAACATCCATTGTTGAGATGTCTTTTGTTAATAATTGTTCATATTTAGTTATTTCCCTTTTTTCTCTGACATATTAATATCTTCTCATTGCCTTTGAGGTTTTACTGTTTCACTACAAGATGTGTGTGTGTATTTCTCTTCATGAGTCTTGTTCAAGGCTTGTGCTTCTGAGGATATAGGTCTTTCATCAGTTTTGGATAATTTTTAGCCCTTATCTCTGAAGATGTTTCCTTCTCTTATCCTCTGTTTTCTTTCCTTCTGGAATCCCAATTAGATGTAGGTTGGACCTTCATATTCTATTCTCTATGACTCTTAACTTATCTGTCATTTTTTTTTTTTTTTTTTTTTTAGAATAGGGGTGGAAGTCATTTACAATTTCTTTTTTTTTTTTTTTTGGAAAGAGACTCCACCTCTATTTTTAATTTTTTTTTAATTTTTATTTTATTTTATTTTTTTTACATGTTGGGGGTAGGAGTTTATTAATTAATTAATTTTTGCTGTGTTGGGTCTTTGTTTCTGTGATAGGGCTTTCTCTAGTTGTGGCAAACGGGGGCCACTCTTCATTGCGGTGCACGGGCCTGTCACTGTGGCAGCCTCTCTTGTTGCAGAGCACAGGCTCAGACGCACAGGCTCAGTAGTTGTGGCTCACGGGCCTAGTTGCTCCGCGGCATATGGGATCTTCCCAGACCGGGGCTCAAACCTGTGTCCCCTGCATTAGCAGACAGATTCTCAACCACTGCGCCACCAGGGAAACCCATCTGTCATATTTTTTATCTTTCCTTTGCCGCACAGATCTGTCACCTAGTTCAGTAATTTTCTTTCATCTGTAACTAGGCTGCTATTTAGTCTACCCCTGAGATTTTACATTCTTTTGATTCTTTTTCATTTCTATTATTTCTGATAATAGTTTGGTCTTATGTTTCAATTTCTTTTTACATTTCTTTAACATTTTTAAGCATATTTCTTTTTTATTACTGAAGCATAGTTGATTTATAATGTTTCAGGTGTATAGCAAAGTGATTCAGTTATATATTCTTTTTCAGATTCTTTTCCATCATGGGTTATTACAATATTGAATATAGTTCCCTGTGCTATACAGTAGATCTTTGTTGTTTATTTTATGTACAGTAGTGTGTATCTTTTAATCCCCAATTCCTAATCTTTCCCTCCCCTTAAGCATATTTCTTTTATGTTCTGGGTCTCCTCACTCTAATGAAATGCTTGAGTCAGGATGAGGAGTTGTCCAATTCTGTTATTGCTTTCTTTAGTTGATTCTTCTTGAGGGGACCTATTTCCCTGTGGTCATGTCTAATTGTGAGGTATGTGGCTGATCCTAATATGTGGGAGTGCTGAGGGGCCTGGGTTGAGACTGTGTTCCACAGATGGGGTTGATGGTCACTCTGCCAGCCGCCTTGGAGTGCTACAGACACGGAAGCATGTCAGGTGAAGTGCCTGGCATGAAGGTTCTTTTCAGTGGGAAGGGAGAATAAATTCAAACTCTGGTGCTGGATACAGCAGCTTTGTGATTACAGAATCTTTTTTATTCACTCCAGTCAATGCCTCAGATAAGACAAAGGTCCTTATCAGCTTCATTTCCCAGCAAATTGATTTTTCCCTAGTTTACACTTTCACTGAGAGTTAGGTCTTCAGGGATTCTGGCTTTAGCAGGGGACTTCAGTTCCAGCTCCCCACGTCACCTGGCCTGAAGCCTTGTGCTCATTAACCATGCTCACCTCAGAAAATCAAGGGTGTAGGCGTTGGCCAGATTGCCCTATGTAGCCTGTAGCTTCAGGGCTGGCTTCTGTTCTAGTTTGACGGTATTCTTTTTGTTTTCGGCTCTTGTAGATTTTCTTTACTTTTCTAGAGATCAGCTGTGCGTTTGAAAGAATGTTTTATGTATCTTATTCAACATTCCTAGGTGTTTGGAGATGAATGTTTCTCAGAATAGCTGGAGTGTTATACTGTGAGGAGTTGAAACTTCATATTTTGTTTCTGTCTGAAGTATAGTTAGATATTGATAATCTGATTCTTCGGATGTTTTGGTTCTTAAGTCAAGAACCAAATCTATTTAATAATCATATTAAATAACCTTAAGTCAAGTTTAGTACATTGGTTTATTAAAAGCACGTGTACAAGCATTGCATATAGATACTCAGGCTTCCAGCCCATCTGAGCAGTGATTTTGAAACCATTCATTCAGGAAAATTACACAACTGTTTTGATTTTGTGCTACGATGTGGCAGGATCTCCAATAAGTGATTTTGATTCCTGTTGTAGTAGCAGTTTTTATAATTACAAATTCCCAGGAAAAATATTCTCTTTTTAACATTCTGTTGCCATGTCAGACGATACACATCTAAAGCATGTTATGTTACTTTCTTCCCTCAAAGCAGAGATGGAACCATCACTCACATTCCCGCAGTCCTTTCATTCTCCTTCTTTCCCACAGCCGACCACACCTTCCATCTCCAGGGCCATGGATCTGCTCAGAAGGCATAGGGCAGTGAGGCAGAGCAGGGCCTCTGTAGGGTCACACTTGGGTGTGAGTCCTGACTATTGATTCTCTCTAGCTTTGTGACCTGAGGCAAATCACTTCACCTTTGTAAAATGAGGATAACTCCAGCACCTGCCCTCTTGGTGGTTTGAGGACCCCAGGAGATGATTCCTGTGAAGCGCTGAACAGGGTGACCAGCACAGGACACGCGCGACTGAGAGAGCGTCCCTTACAGAGAGAGTCGATGTGCTCTGTTCATCAGTGCTGCCCTCCTTCTGACCGGGTCTTCATACTCTGCCTTACTCGTCGGGGTTTACCGCCCTTGCACCTGTTCAGTTTGCTACTTCCCTTGACCGGGCGCATTATACTCCCTCCACCTGAACTGTCGCAGGAGGCTCCCCGCTGGTCCTCCTGCCTGGTCCCACACCTTCCTCCTTCCATCCGGTTCCTAATGGGGCTACCAGAAACACCTCTGCAAAAGCAGGCATCTTCAAGGGTCCCGCTTTTCCTTCCTGTAGCTTAAGATCCAGGTCCCTTACCCTGTATCACGACGTGGCACCAAGTGTATTTATAGCCCATGAACATACGCTGCAAGCTGTAAAGTGGCAGATGAAAGTGAGCTCAGTCGCTGCCACCCCCACTCGTGGAGGGCAGCTCTTCATGTGCACGTCTCATTGCTACAGCTCAGCTGTGACAGGGCGGGCCTGCGCCCTACTGTGTATTACCATAGCAGCTGACTCAGTACCCTGAATGCAGAGGGGGTGCGTGCATATTTGACAGATTGATTACCATCTAAATTACTGCATCAGGGATCAAAATGGCTTATTGAAGATCTTGCCATATGTCTTAGCGAGGTCGAAATGGTTGTGTAATTTTTCTGAATGAGTGGTTTCAAAATGAAAAATGATCATTCAGATGCTCTGGAAGCCCGAATATCTGTATTCAGTGCTTGACATGTGCTTTTTAATAAACCAATGTATTAAGCTTGAGTTAGTGTTATTTAATGTGATTATTGATATGAGAACCAAAACACGCCAGGAATCAGTTTATAAAGCACTCTCAAATGTATTGTCTCATTGATCCTCAAGCAAGCCTGTGTGGCAGGTACACACCATGGACTACAGTCGGTGGATGACTTGTGCACGTTGAGAGAGAAGAAAGGAGAGCTTGCGTCTGGGATAGCTCTTCTGACTGCAGACTCTGGTTTTGAGGGGAACTACCTCTCCTATCCAAGTTCCTTAGTACTCTCTTGATAAGAGCTCAGTGTATTCATACTTGATTGAACAGTATTTCCTTTCTCAGAAATGCAGTTTTAAAATTTTGTCATTTCAGGGACTTCTTTGGTGGTCCAGTGGTTAAGACTCTGCACTTCCAGTGCAGGGGATACAGGTTCAAATCCTGGTCGGGGAACTAAGATCCCACATGCTGTGTGGCACAGCCAGAAAAAAAAACCCCAAAAAAACAATTGTCATTTCAAAGATAAAAAACCTAGAAAGAAAAAGAGATTAATTATCTTTCTGAATTGTATACATTTTCAATCAGGAATATATATAGGCTTCAGTCCAATGAGGTTTTCCATTCCATTGGTAGGTAACGTTTCATAGTCTGAAAGCTGGCCAGGTGACAGGTCCATTTGTTTTGTTTTTTTGTTTGTTTTTTTTAAGTCTTTATTGGAGTATAATTGCTTTACAATGTTGTGTTAGTTTCTGCTGTATAACAAAGTGAATCAGCTATGTGTACACATATATCCCCATATCCCCTCCCTCTTGCATCTCCCTCCCACCCTCCCTATCCCACCCCTCTAGGGGAACACAAGGCACCGAGCTGATCTCCCTGTGCTATGCGGCTGCTTCCCACTAGCTATCTATTTTACATTTGGTAGTGTTTATATGTCCATGCCACTCTCTCACTTGGTCCCAGCTTACCCTTCCCCCTCCCCGTGTCCTCAAGTCCATTCTCTACATCTGCATCTTTATTCCTGTCCTGCCCCTAGGTTCTTCAGAACTTTTTTTTTTTTTTTTAGATTCCATACATATGTGTTAGCATATGGTATTTGTTTTTCTCTTTCTAACTTACTTCACTCTGCATGACAGACTCTAGGTTCATCTGCCTCACTACAGATAACTCAATTTCGTTTATTTTTATGGCTGAGTAATATTCCATTGTATATACATGCCACATCTTATTTGCATCTTCTTTTTTTAAAATTTATTTATTTATTTTTGGCTGCATTGGGTCTTTGCTGTGCTCTGGCTTTCTCTAGTTGTGGCAAGCAAGGGTTGCTCTTCATTGCGGTGCACGGGCTTCTCATTGTGGTGGCTTCTCTTGTTGTGGAACATGGGCTCTAGGCACATGGGCTTCAGTAGTTGTGGCATATGGGCTCAGTAGTTGTGGCTCGCAAGCTCTAGAGCGCAGGCTCAGTAGTTGTGGCAGATGGGCTTAGTTGCTCTGTGGCATGTGGGATCTTCCCGAACCAGAGGTTGAACCCGTGTCCCCTGCACTGGCAGGCGGATTCTTAACCACTGCTCCACCAGGGAAGCCCGTTCCACGTCTTCTTTATCCATTCATCTATTGATGGACATTTAGGTTGCTTCCACATCCTGGCTATTATAAATAGTGCTGCAATGAACATTGTGGTACATGACTCTTTGAATTATGGCCCATTTGTTTTTGAATGTTTCCTCTTTCAGGGGAGAACAGAATCCATCACGGTGGTGAAACTGCTGAGCTGCTTTGATGACCTGGTGGCTGCAGGCACAGCCTCTGGGAGGGTTGCAGTCTTTCAACTTGTATCCTCGTTGCCAGGAAGAAATAGACAGGTAAGTACTAATCATTTTAGCATTTCTTAACTTCTTGGCAAATTCCTCATGTCTTTTAAAATGAGGAGTCCTCATCTGCCAAGAAGATACTTGCTCAGAAAAGCCTCACTCTGTGCTCTTTATAATCAGATGACATTTTTGTTCCTGGTAGGACACTTGGCAAAAAGCATATATGGGTAATTTTGCTTAATATTCTCTGGCTCTTCTCTGTCAGTTTTAAAGGTAAATAGACAGATGGACCCTTGTGCAGGTTTTTGCATGGAAACAACTTGGGAACACCAGCTTTTCCATAAACAGGAGGGATTGTGTACCACCTTGTTCACATCTCACAGTGTTTATCCTTGTCTTTTTCTTGTGTGTATTTTCATTGTTTATTCATAGCTTCGGAGATTTGACGTCACTGGTATTCACAAGAATAGCATAACAGCTCTGGCTTGGAGCCCCAATGGAATGAAATTGTTCTCTGGAGATGACAAAGGGAAAATTGTCTATTCTTCTCTGGATCTAGATCAGGTAAAATTATTTTCAGAAATATTGGTTGTCTTACATTTGGAGAAGTTGGTCAACTTGAATTCTTGATTATTGTCCCTTTTTTTTTTTTTTTTTTTCCATTTAGGAAAAGATGTCTTGAATAATTCAATGGGAAGCTTTAAACACTTTTATTACAAACAAGATAAACAGAACTCATAAGTAGACTTTTTATCTACTCTGATTTTAGTATAAAAGTCTACATCACAAATTTAAAAATCTCACGTCAGGAGTGTGTTGTTTTTTTTTTTTTTTTTTTTTTCCTTTTTTTTTTTTTTTTTTTTTTTTTTTTTTTTTTTTTTTTGTCTGCCGTGCCGGTTGGCTTGTGGGATCTCAGTTCCCCAACCAGGGATTGAACCCAGGCCACAGCAGTGAAAGTGTGGAATCCTAACTTCTAGGGCACCAGGAACTCCCCATTGTCCCTTTCTAATCTCAACTGTTGTTTGTAACATTTTATTTCAAGGGCTTTTCTAATAGTTTATAAGCTTCCACTTCTGTATCTAAAGAATTGGCCTTTGTTTCTTCTGGAACATACACTTTTTTTATTCTGTTTTCTATCATTACCAATTAGAAAAGTAGCCACTATCGAACGTATTTCCTTGGAGAGTTTGTAGGAGGATGTGAAGCGTTTCACAGTCATGACTGTTGTCGACTGAAAAAAAAAAAAAGCACAACCTAAAAGAATTTTTATTCAGCGGACTTACTGAGGACTTAAGCCCGTTAGACAGTCTCTCACATGACTCTGAGGGACTGCTCCAAAGAGATGAGGGAAGAGCCAGGATATATAGGAGTTTTGCACAAACCAGGTAGTTGAACATCAAGATTTCTGCTAATTGAAGAAAAAACAAACATCTCAAGTTAATGACTTTAGCACTTTTCTATGTATGGGAAGATACCAGAGTCTGGGCTCATTGAAATCATTCCTTTGATATACACCTTAACTGTCTAGGGCCAATAAGTATCCTGTTCTTTTCCGTCTTGAACCCCTTCAGCTGCACTGTTGGGGGAGGCTGCAGTGGCTGATAGCTGCAACATCCTTTGTTCATCTGTGTGGTGGGAAGCATTCTTTGTCCACACTGTGGACAGAGGTCAATGCTTCCAGTGGGTGGTGAGCTCACCCCCAGCCAAGCTCTGGTTGTGTGGGATAGAGTGGTGGGAAAGGAGGAGGGTTGGTGGCAGCAGGGAACCTAGCCCCACCCTCGTATTTGTCATTTTATTTAAGCCTCACGACAGAGGCTTTATTTAAGCCTAAGCTGTGTGTGCTTATCTTCAGTCAGTAGATAAGAAACCCAGACTCCAAGGGATCCAGTCATGAGCTGATGCCTGGTTGATCTCTACTTCAAACCTAGGGTGTGCTCCCATCGCGCATGTGGCTTTATGCCTTCCTGTGCTTTGTTTTGTCATACCTCTGCTCAATTAGAACGAACCCCTTGGTGGCACAGTCCTTTCGTTTTCTTATTTGTAGCCATCATTCCTAGTGCGTCTAGGAATTCAGCAATTACTAACTGACTTTTAGTCCCTCTTATCCAAGACTGACCTGTCTTCTACGAATATTCTCTAGCAGTAGTTCTCAAACATTTTGGTCCCAAGACCCCTTTACACTTTACAGTCTTAAAAAGAGGATTCCAAAGAGGTTTTGTTTGTATGGGTTTTCTATCTACTGAGTGTACTATGGTAGAAATTAAAACTGAGAAACTAAAAATATTTTATTAATTTTATTTTGAAATAATGAACTCATTATATGTTAACATAAATAATATACTTGTGTGAAAATAACTATTTTCAAAACTACTGCTGAGAAATCCCTGGTGGTCCAGTGGTTAGGACTCCACACTCTTACTACCGAGGGCCTGGGTTCAGTCCCTGTTTGGGGAACTAAGATCCCACAAGCCGTACGGCACAGCTGAAAAAAACAAAACAAAGCAAAACAAAACTTCTACTGCTGTTTGCAAGAGTAGCATGGGTTTACATTTTTGCAAATCTCTTTAATTAAAGTCTGCCTTAATAGAAGACAGCTGGATTCTGCATTTAGTCTGTCACAATACATTGTTTTGGTTAGAGTATGTAAAGAAAATCTGGCCTCACACAGACATGTAGTGGGAAACAGGAGGAGTATTTTAATAGCCCTTCCAGAGAATTGTGGATATTCTTTAACCACATCCCCAAATTGACTAATGGTAGTTTCTTTAAAGGTTGGTTACAACGTGGAATCTGAAAGCATATAGATGAACTTTTCTCACTCTGTTACAGTGAAATCTTTTGGTCTGTCTTGCACTTAGAATGGCTCCTTGACCCACGTGTGATTTTGTAACATCTTGCATTGGTCACTTGGAAAATATTGATCTACTGAGTGATACACATCTTCCAAATGTTGAAACATTTAATTATATAATATCAAAGAAAGCACCTTTGTTAATATTGTCATCATTCTGATGAGAAAAGTCTTTAGCTGTTGGGAATCTGTCAGGTTCACAAGGGTGGATACAAGTTTTCAAATTCTAATCTTCACTTGTAAAACTTGGATTTTCGTATCAGCAACAAGTACTATCACTTATTTTCCCTGAATTGACAGGCTTACTTTGTTCTTTCTGAGAAAATGCCTGCCAGATACCCACGTTTGAATAATTATAGTATTTCAAGTAAAAATGTATTTTGTGAAAACAGCAGCTGGTTGAGCTCACGGCTCATACGACCGCACAAGCGCTTCCTGCTTGAGAGACTGAAGTCCTTCAGCGTCGGCAGGAGGGCTGCGTGTGTGTCACACAGGATACAAAGACAGGCGCACGCAAGGGTCAAGATGAGGTGGAATTATCATTTTCCTGCATCAAAGACCTTCTGAAGTGAAATTCACGTTTTTGCTGCAAGTGCACAGTGGCTAAGGGCACCGTGGCAGCTACCGGATTTTGGTGCCCTGCTCATCTTGGGCCCGTTTGAGCTTTCAGTAGCTCTACCAACCATCAGTACAAACCACAGCTTGGTGGAAAAGGCAGATAAAACCTAGTATTATAATGAAAATGGTTTTGACCTCGCCTAGGGACCCTCAGGGACTGTGGACCACACTTTGAGAACTGCTACTCTCCAGGAAAACATTTTGTTAAGGTTTTAAGGGTCCCCATATTTGTACTTTCCTGCTGTCACTCCCCCAGCCTGAGTTGCACAGGCTGCATGCATGATGTCAGGAAATGGAGAGAAAAATCACATGCAGAAAGCACTATCCTTAGCATACTGATCATTTTCTTCCCAGCTTTATTAAGGTTCTGATCATTTTTTTTTTGGAGACACAGGTATTTCATGAGATTTGCAAAAAAGACGTGTGTTTTTGCACAATACAGTACAATAAATTTAATTCCATTACAAGCTAAGTCAAAAATTGAAAAGCTTCAGTCTGCATAACTGCAAAGGTGGGAGGGAAATCTGGCTTGATGTCCTTGATGTTTGTGGGGTAGTGGGGATTTCCCTGTCTTGATTGTGCTGGTGGTTACATAACAATGCATTGGTCAAAATGCATAGAATTGTATATCTAAAAAGGGTGAATTTTGCTGTATGTAAATCTTGCCAATGGATCTGATTGCTGCTCCCTCTTTCC
>NW_006783036.1:2283695-2286077 GCF_000442215.2 Lipotes vexillifer | reverse complement strand
TTCCCTGCAAAGGTCTATGACATTGCATCAGTATTTCTAAACAATTAAAGAAACGGGTTCAGGAGAAGAGTGGCTTATAGGAGCAGATATTTGACACCAAGAAATATAGTTTGTGTTAGCAGTAAAATGCCTTCTAGAACTTTACTTTGTTCTTCAATATACTTAATACCATTTTAATTTCTTTCTAACTTGTTTCTTCTGAGCCTTTCAGTAGGCAAGGATATAATGTCCCCACGATTGCTTTGAACCCTTTGTGGAGGAGGGGTGCGATATGGACTTTGACCGTTGTCACAGAAATATTATAGAAAGCCCCACTGTGTTCTGTTGGAATTAATAATACACATGGTGCAACATATTTCTGCTTAATCTTTATGGATTCTTCTTTGAACCATGTACTGAGAACATTTAAAAAAAATTATACAGAATTTGTAAATGTTTCTTGGCCAACTTGATGTAGCCTGACATAGATGGTAACCCTGACTATTTTCTCATTAGTGAGGACTTTTGCAAATAATTTCATTGCAGTGGGTTGACATTGAATCCGGTGAGAATTAAAGCATTCGTTTTAAGGTAGACATTGACCGAAGTCAATGGCAGGCACAGGAGGGACGCAGGCCAGTCCTCTCAGACTGACGTGGGGTCACTGTAGCCTGCTGCGCTGCGTGCCTCACCTGTGAGCCTCACCTGGCGTCTCTCCGCAGGGCATCTGTCACTCCCACCTGGTACTGGAGGAGCTGGCTTCCATTGTGCAACTGGACTACAGCCAGAAGGTGCTGCTGGTCTCGACTTTACAGAGAAGTCTGCTTTTCTACACCGAGGAGAAGTCTGTCAAGCAAATTGGAACACAGCCAAGGAAAAGGTGAGCATCGCTGGTGTCGAGGCTCGTGGTGACGCGGCTGCAGGCAGGTCCCCAGCCTGCCCGCCACATATGGCTGCTGCAGTCTGCTCCCTGCGGGCCCCCTCCTCCACAGCCCGGGTAGGAGGTCAGGGGTCAGGCTCAGGGTCGGGTGGGAGCTCACCCCTCACTCCCTCCACGTGCCGCGCCATTGTGAAAACGGAGTGACCTCGGCAGGGGAGGTGCTACCAGTTGTGTCACCTGCTGTGGAGCCGAGTGGGGGGCACGGGAAGAGTTCACATGGGCTGTAGCCCAGCCTGGGGCCGGGAGGCGTCCTAAGGGAGGAGGCAGGTCTGGAAGGGGTCAGGGCTCCTGGCTGGGAGAGGGCCCCTCCCTTGACCTGCTCCCTGGACGAACAGCGGCGAGCAGGGTCAGTCCAGTCCCAGCCCGCCCCAGGGAGAGGCGGAGGGGCAGGACGGCATGTGGGCCAGGGGCATGCGGGGGCCTGGGTGGCGTGGTGGTGAAGAGTGGGTAGGAGGTGGGCGGCCGTCAGTGAGGGCCAGCTGGTGGTGCTGGGGGTGCCAGCCTCCGGTCCTCTCAGCGTCCGTTGTGCTGTGTCCCGGGCTTTGCAGCAGCACAGTGCAAGTTTATTCTTTTTCTGCGTGGCGGTCCATGGCTATTAAAAGACACTCGCGCTTCCCCTTTGGCTTCTACTTTCCACGCTGAATACCCCCTAATTCCACCAACAATTTGGTGTTTTTATAACAGTAATCTCCCTATAGGCCCCTGGAACACTCAGCAGAATTTGTAGCTTGGGCTTAGTGGTTGTGCAGAACTTGGTTGTGACTTTCCCTCTGCCAGGGTCCCACTCTTCTGCTTGACGTCTCGTCCTGGCTTGTCTGTCGGTGTCTTACTGCCTTGTGTCTTTTTGGAAGGAAGGTGGAGTGTAAAAAGAGAGATTTAAAAACCAATTACCTCCACGTGGATCGTATACCCAACAGTCTTTCTCATCAAACCTGGCCTTCTAACCTCCTGTGTGAAACCTGAGCAACTTTGCGTGAACCTCTCCTGGTGCGTTTGTGTAGCCAAGTCTTTCGGCAGCTTGTATTAGAAGCATACTCTTGTCAGGTACCGTTTCAGGACATAGAAACAGATAAACGGGTCCCGTTTCTCCTAGGGAGCTGTATTAGAGAAGTGAGGGATGACTGAATGAACGGAAACGTTTTTAACCTCTGTGTCCTGAAGGCTTGTGTCTGTCGTGTGCCGTGTTAGGCTGTGGTTAGAAAAGGACGTCGGCCGTGTCTGTCTCCTGGAAGTGGTGCCCCACGCAACAGTGTCCCTCTGGATGGCACACGGTGGGACAGCAGTGAGCCAGGGGACGGGCCTCTGCCCTCAAGTAAGATAAAGGTTTAGGCTGCGGTCAGTGCTATAGAGGCAACATCAGGGTGAGGTGTCGGCTGGGGGCAGGGCCTCTCTTAGACAGAATGGTCAGGAAAGGCCTCTGGGTAAGAGATCTGTGGGCTGAAGCCTAAAGCGTGGGAAGAGCG
>NW_006783036.1:2233804-2283653 GCF_000442215.2 Lipotes vexillifer | reverse complement strand
GAAGAGCGTTCTGGTCTCAGGGGAAAGCAGATGCCAAGGCCCTGGATCGGGCCAGGGCCTGGAACGTTCGAGGAGCCAGGAGCGGTCTGGGGTGGCTGCGGAGCAGTGGGCCGGGTGCTGGAAAGGAGGGCCTGAGCCTACGCGAGGCGAGGGATGCTGTCAACCGCGTTATTCTAGGCGAGACGGAAAGCCAGTGAGGGGCTTCAGGCAGGAGGAGGACTATCTGGGCTACCCTGGATCTGCCTGGAGACTTACTTGGAGACGGTCAGGCAGGGAACAGTGAGAAGGCTGCTGCAGGAGCCCAGGAGTAGCACGGAGGCCTCACTTGGGAACCCGGCATGGAGAGGAGAGGGGAGGGGGATGGAGGGTGATGGGGGAATCGGATGTAGGGGAAAACGGGGGAGAAAGGAACAATAAGAAAGGGTTTCCGTGCCCTTGGCTAAAGCAACTAGACAGATGGTGAAGCCATTTAAACTGAGATGGGAAGACCAGGGTTAAGGTCTAGGCTTCAGGAATTCTGTCTTGGGGCTGTTGCATCTGAGATGCCTGTTAGGTAACTAAGCAGGAATCACAGTCCAGCGTAACATATACAGGTTGGAAACTCAGGGAAGGGGTTTTGGCCAGAAATGAAAATGAGGTCATCAGATGCAGGTGACATTGAGACCCCTAGCCTTGGATGAGGTCACCCAGGGAGAGTGTTTATTCATTCAACATTGGAAAATCCTTACTGAGTCTCTGCTGTGTGCCAGGCGCCCTTCTCAGTCTGGGGAGACAGCTGTGAACAAGGGGGACAAGAGCTCTGATCTTAAGGAGCTTACGTCCTGTGAGGGAGACAGACATTAAATGTGTTCTAGAATGTTCAGTAGTAATAAGTGGGCATGGAGCTAGCGAGGATGCCTGCCTTAGTGGGTATGTGTTTAGGGCAGGCAGGCAGGTGGAGCCTGAGCAGATTCCTGAGGGAGGATGGGAGGGGCGGCAGAAGCCCTGCCTGTACGAAGGGTCTAGGAGCACAGGCCAGGCACTGGGGGCAGGGGCGCTGGGGGCGGCCCATCCTGTGTGCCCTGCTCAGGGGCTGCTTTATGCCACTGCCATCGAGAGTCATGAGCGGACTTGACCCGGGGGAGTCAGTCCTGCTGCTGCGTGAGGTGGGTGAGGGCAGCTGCTCAGGGAGGCTGGCGGGGGCTCCTGGGCGATTCAGGTGAGAGCAGGGCCTCATGCCAGGCCGGGGTGGTGGGGACACTTTGAAGTCAGAGCCAACAGGTGTGTTGGCTCCGGGGTGTGAGAGAGAGGATCCCTCGGAGATGGTGGTCTGAGCACTTGGCTAGGCGGGGCTGCCAGCTACTGGTGTCGAGAAGGCTGGCGGAGGAGCCGCGGCCGATCTCAGGAAGCAAGTGGGGCCGCAGCTGTGCACACGGGGGCCCGTTAGCCAATAGACAGTGTTCAAAGCTCTGGGGCGGAGGAGCTCACCTGGGGAGTGAGTGTCACTAGGGAACAGGGAGGCCTCGCATTCTGGGGCACTCCATTGCTTATGTGTCAGAGAGAGCCGTGTCGGAGCCGCTGATCGGCCCCGAGAGGTGGGCTGAGCCGGACCTTTGGCTCTGGCAACGTGGCGGCCGCGCGTGCCCACCCTCGTGGGGGTGTGGGCAGTGAGTGTAGGCAGGACTCTTTCTGTGTAGATGGGAACGCAGAACTAGGGGGTGCCTGGAGAGGACCGTGTGGGCTGGCGAGACGTTGGATGGAGCATGTGGCGGCACGTTGGGCGGCTGCTGTGGGCCAGCGGGGAAGCCGGGCTCGGGGACAGGCGCAGGGAGTGCCGGAAGACAAGGTCGTCCTCTCCCTACCCAGTCTGCGAACCTCCTCAGGCTGGACAGAACAGCGTTTATGTTTCTCCCAGAAAAATCTCAAAGTCCCCAGCCATCCCCCGAAGTGTGTTCCGTCTCGGTTCTCCTCTGTGTGTATGCTGGCGCCCTCCCTGTGCCTATCGCTGTGTCCTGCAGTCCAGTCGGGAGGACTGTCCTGGGTCGGCAGCGCCTGCGTGTTGCAGTCCGGGCCGGGTGTGGGGTGTGGAGCCTGCGCCCCCACCAGAGCCACATCGTGCCCGTCTGGTGGCCTTTGGGCATTTGGCTGGGGAGATGATTGTCCCGGCTTTGACTCGTTCTCCCGTTTCAGGCTCTCTTGTCTGTGCTCAGCATTATTATATATGTTAGAAAACACCATTTGCTGGTTAGAATTTGATCACCGGCAACACTTCTTTCATATTAATGTGGCTCATAAAGGGAATTAAGGTGTCTTTTAAAGTCATCAATGGTTTTTCTAGAAATCATCTCCACCAAAATTAAGAAACTAAGTTAATGTGTTTATGGTTTTAGAATCCTGCAGTGCTTAGACCTTAAAAGTTGAAGTTTATGTGTCTGTTTCAGAATGACATCAACAAGTGCTGCAGAATCACCCTGCAGGCAGGTGGTGGCTGAGTCTGGGGTAGAGGACAGTTTGCACCTGGCTGTAGCTAGTTATCCCCAACTTAACTGCCTTCTCCCAACCCGCTCCCGACACATTTCCGCAGCGCCTCAGAGGCAGCCCCATGCCAGGCCCCCGCTCAGCCTGCCCTTCCCTGGAGTGCCCGTTCCCCTTTCTCAGTCTGGTCATTGTCCACTCAGTAACCAAGGTACAGCCTTTGATGCCCAGGTCAGAACGTGTCCCCCTTGTCTGTAGTCCTCGAGCAGCCCTCTGAGCCTTAGAGATGGCACCTTGCAGATGTACATCTGCTGCAGGGTGTTCTAAGACAGGGCCAAGACCTTCCTTTTATGCATCTTTCATGTTGCCTTCAGCGCATAGTCTCTTACATGGTTCAGGAGCTCACTAAATGTTTGTTAAAATGAACGCTTTAGTCACCTAAGGTGAAGTGACAGGAGCTTTTTAAAAATATATATATATATATTTATTTATTTATTTATTTTTGGCTGTGTTGGGTCTTCATTGCTGCACGCCTACTTTCTCTAGTTGCGGCGAGTGGGGGCTACTCTCCGTTGCAGTGCGCGGGCTTCTCATTGCAGTGGCTTCTCTTGTTGCAGAGCGTGGGCTCTAGGTGCGCGGGCTTCAGTAGCTGTGGCTCACGGGCTCTAGAGCGCAGGCTCAGTAGTTGTGGTGCACGGGTTTAGTTGCTCCGCGGCATGTGGCATCTTCCCGGACCGGAGCTCGAACCCATGTCCCCTGTGTTGGCAGGTGGATTCTTTACCACGGCGCCACCAGGGAAGTCCAGCAGGTGGCTTCTTAACCACTGAGCCACCAGGGAAGTCTGATAAGAGATTTTTAAGAGGACTTATTAGTAGAAGAAATATAGATTTGAAAATTGGATCACCAAATAGAAATTGATTTGACAGGAAAGTCAGGAGGAAGAGGTTATAGGCTACCGTGCCAGAGTTCCTTTGGGTGTCTCTATTTAGAGAAGCTTTGCAGAACACTAAAGAAAATAATCAGAACATGATGCTGATTATGGAGCTGTCCATGAACGATCTACAGTGTTAGGTTAGTCTAACGATCTTGATTCTTGGTTAGTCTAACAATTTTCAATTCAAAGCTGAATTCGATATTTGGTGTCCTCCTTGGACCCTGTCTGGAAGGACTTAGTTACGGAGGTGCCAAAGGGGTGTAGTGAGATGCTGAAGTGCAGAGAAACACCCAGATAACTTTATCTGCATGCCTTTGTGAGATGGGCCCTGTGGATGCCTCCCTGGGGGTCGGGTGTGCAGTGAGGGTGAGGAGAGGGCCCAGCACCTACAGGAGCACACGATGGTAACAGGGGTGGAATTAGAGGCAGTTGAGCATTTGTGGGGACTTACAGTGTCACAAGCATTGCTTTCTTTTGTCTTCATAGATTGTCATTCAATCCTCACATCAACCTTTGAGATGGGAATTATTATCCCTGGTTTACAGACTAGGAAACTGAGATCCATGCCACATAGCTATTAAATGTCAGGGCTGGAAATTGAGCCCAGGTGTCGACCTAAAGCCAGTCCTCTTTCTACCATTCAAAATCAGAGAAATACTTTGGAGAGAGAATCAGCAGGACTTAGGGTTAAACTGAAACTCTTATTTAAATCAATTAATTAATTTATTTATTTATTTTTGGCTGCATTGGGTCTTCGTTGCTGTGTGGGCTTTCTCTAGTTGCGGTGAGCGGGGGCTACTCTTCGTTGCGGTGTGCGGGCTTCTTCATTGTTGTGGCTTCTCTTGTTGCAGAACACAGGCTCTAGAGCACAGGCTCAGTAGTTGTGGCACACGGGCTCAGTAGTTGTGGCACATAGGCTCAGTAGTTGTGGCACACAGGCTCAGTAGTTGTGCCTCATGGGCTCTAGAGTGCAGGCTCAGTAGTTGTGATGTATGGGCTTAGTTGCTCCACGGTTTGTGGGGTGTTCCTGGGCCAGGGCTCGAACCCATTTCCCCTGCATTGGCAGGCGGATTCTTAGCCATTGCGCCACCAGGGAAGCCCCCAAACTGAATCTCTTAATATTTGAATTCTGGTGGACGTCTGAGATTTGGCAAAGATGTGGAGCAATGAGAACTCATAGATTGCTGATGAGAGTATAGGCTGGTGTAAACACTTTGGAAAAAGTTTGAAGTTGTCTTCCAAACTTGAATCTGCTTTTACTCAACAGCCCAGCAGTTACCCAGCAGTCCAGCAGTTCCACTTCTGAAGTATCCTTGACAAACTCTTAGACCTGTATACTAGGAGGTTATTTGCAGAAATGCTCATAATGAGCACTATTCAAAACGAAGAAGTGGAAATAATTCAAATGCCCTTCAACAAGAGGGTGAATAAATTGTGGAACACTTTATAGCAGTGGAAATGAGTAAGCTACAGATTTTTTTTTTATCAACAAGGATAAATCTTAGAAATATTATGTTAAGTTAAAAGCAAGTTGCAAAAGGATGCACATAGCATCGTACTATTTTTTTTTTTTTTGGTACGCGGGTCTCTCACTGTCATGGCCTCTCCCGTTGCAGAGCACAGGCTCTGGACGCGCAGGCTCAGCGGCCATGGCTCACGAGCCCAGCCGCTCCGCGGCATGTGGGGTCTTCCTGGACCGGGGCATGAACCTGCGTCCCCTGCACCAGCAGGCGGACTCCCAACCACTGCGCCACCAGGGAAGCCCCGTACTATTATTTTTATACAAATGGAAGGAAAACAATACTAAATTATGTAGTGTTTAGGAGTATGTAGGTATGTGGTTAAACTATCGATAAACGCAAGGGAATAATGAACACAAAATTCAGGGCTCACACATGGGGAACGGAGTGGGCAGGGACTCTTGGAGCCAGAGAGCATCAGCGATGTGACTACCGATTTATTTCCAAAGTTGAGGGATGGGTTCCTGGGTGTATATTTCATTATTAGGCTTCAAAGCGTATATATTCTTTTGTTTGTGTTAGATATTTCATGATACTAAAAATAGAAGGAAAAAAACCCCAAGCTGGAGGATCAGAATGGAGATTGGTCCCTGTGATGGGTTTAAGAGAAATTCTGAAAGTGCTGCCCCAATTCTGGACATAAAGCTCATTCACTGGGATGTTGGGATGAGCACAGCAGTCAGATGTTAGAAGGAACAGAATTTCAGAGCAGGGAGAGGATGGTCAGTCCTGGGTCTGTCACCTTTGCCTCCGTTTCCTCTTCTCTGAAACGGGAGTTGTGATACTTGCCTCACAGGGCTGTGTTGAGGGTTAAAGGAGAGTGGAGATAAAGCACTGTGTGCAGGGTAGAGGCATAGAGTTGGTGGGGTGGGATGAGCCGCGCTCCAGGTGGAGCCGGGGAGCCGAGCGGGAACCACGGCCAGTACAGTGGTAGCGGTTGGACTGACCATTGCTGCTGCGGGATTTGCAGGGGTTATGCTTTGCAAGCCATGAAGCATATGGAGCCTCAAGTAAAACAAGTTGTTCAAAGTCTACCGAAATCTGCCTTTAATGGTGGCTATTACAGAGGTGGGTTTGAAGCCAAAATGACAAAATGGGAAGCATCATTAATACTAGGTGTAAGCCCTACTGCCAATAAGGGAAACATAAGAGATGCTCATTGATGAATTATGCTTTTAAATCACCCAGACAAGGGAGGATCTCCTTATATAGCTGCCAAAATCAATGAAGCTAAAGATTTGCTAGAGGCCAAGCTAAAAAGTGAAGTAAATGTATGATGAATGTTAAGTTCTTACTCATTGATGTATATGAGTACCAGCTTTTTACAATAAAACGCCTCAAAGCTACACATTTTAAAAACTAGCATAAGCTAAATCAAAGCCTTGGTATAAATTGGAGGATTTAAAGTCGGATTATAGAATATTTGTAGGTTAATACTCAATAATTATGGATAAATGCATGCCATTTGAAGTGTTGTTCATCACTCATTTGTCAAATAATTTGGTACCTATTTCAAGACAAAGTGAACAAGGTAGTCTCTCCCTGAAGGAATCCCCAATCTGATGGGAGACTGATAAAGTGATAATTAAAATACAGTGTGATAAATATGATGGAATTAGCACAGGTTGTTATAGTAGGGGCTCATCTCATCGGGACAGAAGGCTGTTCAAGGTACAGAGGACTACCCCAGTCACTTAGAACCTTGAACTTAAAGGTGAATTTAGCCATAACTTAACCTAAGAAACTGATCTAGGTATGTACTTACCACTTTGTCAGTGATAAATCTAAATTGTTTCAGATTTCATACATTAAAAACGATAACAGCATGATTAAAAAAAAAAAAGCACTGTGCGCAGTAACTGTTGCGTGTGCTCAGCGGGGTGCACACTTCTGAGGATGCTGTAGGGAGTGCAAGACAGAGACCGGCTCCTCTGTGGCCTCAGGGTTGACCAGGCGGTTCAGTTAACCAAAAAATACACTGTAGAAAAGGGTTCGAAAAAGAATCAATCTTGTTTTGGCTTAGTCCAGAAATTCCTGTTAGAGTTAACATCGGGGGTTGACAGCTAGCACTTTAAATCAATCCATTCTGTTTCTTTCTTTCCTCCTTTTTTCTTGTAATTTCAGCACTGGGAAATTTGGTGCTTGTTTTATACCAGGACTTTGTAAGCAAAGTGATCTAACCTTGTACGCATCACGGCCTGGGCTCCGGCTGTGGAAGGCTGACATCCATGGGACCGTTCAGGCCACATTTATCTTAAAAGATGTCTTTGCTGGAGGAGTCAAGCCTTTCGAGCTTTACCCGCGCCTGGAATCCTCTGACAGGGGAAGTTGCAGCTCACCCGAGAAACACCTGGGGCTTGTTTCATGTTTCTTTCAAGAAGGCTGGGTGTTGAGTTGGAATGAATATAGTATTTACCTTCTAGACACCATCAACCAGGTAAGTAAAGTAATTGTACCACATCTTTGGTGTCTAGAGGCAAGAGACTGTTTATGGACTATTCTGCTTCATTTCTCAGATGATAGAAGGAACAGTGTTGATTCGGATGCTTTGCTTTTTCCATTGGGCCAGTCAAGGAATCCAAATGAAGGTTCATAGTCCTGTCCCCTGCTAAGAAAGTGTGTGTGTGTTTTATTTAAGCACAAAATTAAACTTGTTCTTTATAATTTCTTTGGATCACGTGTTTTCTGACTACCAAATTACTGTGAGCGTATTAAATGAAAACTCAAACATGACGGAAACAGTAAGATAGGGAGGGACTCATTCCCCAAGGCCTCCGCAGCGCAACGCTGAGTTGGGCAAGGGGCTCTTTCTCTAGCTTTCTTTCCACCCTGTTCTTTTACCCTTATTTCTCCTACCCAAATGGAGCCACGCTGTTTTGCCATTTTTTACCCCACTTTACTTAATGATGTATTTGGACAACTTTCCAGCGTTACTTTTTTTTCCAGCATTATTAAATCATGGTAGGAAACAATTTCTGTTTAAATCAGGATGGTAAGAGGTTATTGCCGACAGAGGTGGAATTAGGAATTAAAAAAAAAAAACTGTGTAGTTTCAGTTTATTTTTAAGAGCAGAGCTTTTGTTGTTTTGTACGTCATCTCCTCACCCCACCTCCCACCCCCATCCTGCTCACGTTCTTCCTTCTTGAAGTCAGCAGGCCTCTAACAGACGCCCTTTTCTTTATAAGCAGTGCTTCACTGTCGAAATCCAAGGGTTTTCTTACTTGTGTGAACAGAAAATGAAATTCGTCTGCAAGGCTTCTTAATGATTGTTATCAGCCATGCCTGGTACTACTGGTTTAGTAGAAAGAAAAACTGACCTTTTTCTTCTTCCTGGGAGATTCTGGTCTGGTTCTACCTATAACCAGGAGTCTCTCGTCTGCCTGGCTTGGTTTCCCTACCTGGAACATGGGGAGGGGACTGGTGAGTTGGGTTAGGGAATCACCAAGATGCCTTTTAGCCCTGAGTTTGTTTCTTTTCTTAAGGAACATTTTGAAAGACATTTTTGTATTCTTCCTCAGGTGTAGAGAACACAGCTTTTCTGCTTTTTCTGGGTACTATTTGAACTTAATGTGCACTTGTTAATTGGCGGGGTCAAGATGCGGTGTAATTGTACATCAGTTCCTCTCTTCTGAGCACTTACCCAGGGCTTTCCCCAGTAGGTATAATTAACTTCATCTTATAGATGGAGAAGTGGAGACAGAGGACCTGGTCATGAGCAGACAGTCTGAACATGGCAACATGATTAAAAGCTTTCAAACTACTGTCAGGATTATTAAGAATTTACAAAGGACTGAGACTCATTTTTTCTTCTATAATGAGCTAGTCTCTTATTTGCACTGTTGACTGAGAAGCAAGAATTTTTTTTTTAAGTCAGGGATGTCCTGTGTTTTGTTTGCTGTCTGCTTTCAGGTGACGTTAGGGGAATCCTCCCTCCCTCATTTATTCATTCAAAACCAAGGGTTGCAATGCCTACTAGTCTCTCCCACAGGACTCTGCACAGTAGGGGACCTAGACCTGCCAGCACACATTCCAGCCCAGGAGAGACGTGCCAGGTGGGGGTTTGTGTGAAGTGCTGTGAGCTCTGAAAAGTCCTGGGCATTGCTGAGGAGGGTGAGTTTGTCAGGGATGCTTCCCAAGGAGGCGGCCTCTGAATCAAGTTGGAACTCTCCCAGTGAGCAAGGGTCAGGAAAAGAATTCAAGCAGAGTGCGTGACGTCGTGGAGGAACAGGGCTGGGGTTTGGACTGGCCAGTTGATGCACATGAAGCCAGAAGAGGGTGATCAGAGAGCCGGGAGCAAGGCGGGGACCGGTCAGAGGGTGGCCGAGAGGCGGGGAGAGACTGCTCGCTCAGTCTCATAAATTTACTGGCAGGGGGTATGACTCAGTCACACATCCGTCAGATATTACCTAACTTTGGATTGAATTTCCCTAAGTTTCAGAAGTCATGATAATGAAGAGCAGTTGTTTGACTTATTTGGATTCCTACACATGCTTGTACGATTTGAACTATTACTATTGCCTGGTTTTGTGATTTTTTTTTTTTTTTGGACAGGCCACAATTGCTGGTTTGGAAGGATCAGGTGATATCGTGTCTGTTTCCTGCACAGAAAATGAAATATTTTTCTTAAAGGGAGACAGGAACATTATAAGAATTTCAAGCAGGCCTGAAGGACTAGCATCAATAGGTTTGTATTTCTTGTGAAATGTTATAAAATGTATTTGTTACAAAATTTGTTATAAAATGTATGTAATTACAGTTTGTGATGTATAAAGCATACCATTTTTTTGCTCGTTAAATGTAGCTTTTTCGAAATGAGGTGTTCAGAGGGTTTCCTTTGATTCTGAAAAGATGGTTTGTGATACTTTTCTTGAAGGTTACCTGCTTTCAGGCTTACATCAGCCAGGGTCTCACATTTGGTGGAGTTGCTTCTGCGGGTCTGGAGGTCAGGGAGGTTGGGTGAGTAGGAAGGAGAACTTGGCACCCACCTGACTGATCTCCGTCCGACACTCTGAGACAGCCTGTGGGATTGATGCATAAGATTTTAGAACATTTCAGTCTGTCACCTGGGACATGTTTTTTTTACCTTTAACATAGTTCTTCCTTGTAGTATTGATTATTCTCTGTGCTTTTGACTTTTTTTTGGTAATTCATATTTAAGCCCAAATTCTAATGAGCAAAGAACCTTACTCTGTGTTGTCGTGCATGCACACGACCGTGGTACTTTATATATTTGTGCCTGGTGGTCACAACAACAGCTGTGTGGCCCCTGCCCCACTGCCCTTCCCTGCCTTGTCATCACTGAGTTGTGCTCACCATCTTCCAGACTCTGCTAAGCACTTAACATTCACGATCTCGTCCAGTCCTCCGAACAGCCCCATGTGGGAGGGCCCGATGCCCGAGGTGAGGGCAGTGCCCACAGATGCCAGCGCGTCATGGGGCCTCTGAAGTTCACCGGGCAGTTGCACAGGCGTCCTGCCCCCGCCTTTCCCTAACCAGGCCGCCTTCCTCCCTGGGGCTGGAGCGGCCTTGGCCCTTCCTCACTCGCTGTGCCCCTCTCCTGACACTGCTGCCTGGGTCTCCCGGACGAGGCCTGCCCTCCTCGTGTGCTGCCCTCTTCACCCCTCCCCCTCATCATTCAAGACTCGGTCGGTATCGCCGCGCTTTTGATAACTTCTTCCAGTCACCTTAGTTGAGTCAGTCTCTCCTCACTGCGTTCCTGGGGCCCTTTTCCTGCTGCTCCTTGACTTCAGAGTCATTGACTTACCACTTACCTTACGAAAGAATAGATTTTTGATTGCAAGGCTCTCATGACTCACCTTGTGGCCCTAACACAGCACACGGTTTGAAGAAGACCCTAGCATGTTAGTCAGTGGTGTCCTCCTTTCACAGATTAGAAAATTGAGGATTGGGGTAGTACGTGACAAGCCCCAAGTCACCGTCCAGATTTCCGCTTCAGCCACTGTTTCCCCGACCTTGCCAGGTTAGTCCCCGCCCTGTGCCGTGGCTGTGGGCACGCCACTGCTTCCCTCGGGCCTCTTGGCCACAGGGCCATCCTCGGTGTTTCTACTCTGACCAGCGTCAGCTAATGTCTGAGTGACCTCAAGAGAGGCAGCGGAGATCCTGGGCAGGAAGTGGGGCTCCCTCCCTCCAACACGGGAGGGAGCGGCCTGCCTGGGACACGGCTATAGCGTTTGTCTTTTAAATGTTAGAATACGAGGTTTGGCTGCTGGGAGAATATAAAAAACAGCCTCACTTTAGCCAGATATTTAGCCTCAAAAGGACAAAAGTGAAGTACTAGCTGTCGCTGCCCTGGATTTATAACCTCCCAGGAGACGGCGGGGGGAGAGGGTGAATTACCTGTGAAGTCACAGAGGGCAGGTTGCGAACATCATTTCAGGGTCATTTCAGGGTCGTAACTTTCGTAGAAGGGGAGTGAGCTCTACTCTTGAGCCTGTGAGCTGGGGCCCTTAACAGTGTCACCAAGTGGCAGTGCCACTTACAGGGGAGAAGTGACCAGGAGCCACAAGGCCAGTAGACTTCCTGCAGGCATGAAGATGCTCTGTAACTGCACTGCCCACACGTGGCTGCCGAGTACTCGAAATGTGCTGAGTGCAACTGAGGAACTGGATTTTAAGTTTTGTTTCATGTCTATGAATCTGAATTTAAATAGCTACATGGCTGGTGGCTACTGTACTGGACGGTGCAGCTCCAGACCAAGATCTGCCTGTGTAATCTTGTGTGACCTCCTGCGAGTCACTTCCCTGCCCTGCTCATCCCCACTTGTGGCCCCCGGTTGAGGCAGGAATGCCCACCCGTCTGGGTAAGGGCCGTGTCTCCATGCCTAGAACGCGTCTGGCATGCGGTAGGTACTTGGTAACAAAAGGATGGCTGGATGGATCAAAATGGGCCCCCAGTCCTGTGTTGAGGGTCCTGTGGCTGGAACCTCCTGCTGTCGTGTTGAGAGGAGGATGTGTCCATGGAGGTGGGGACAGAGCGCCAGGCCCACCAGCCCACTGCCGGTCCTGCTCTGCTCTCTCTCCTCTTCGCACGTGGACTCCTTTAACGAACTCCTCTGTTTTGAGTTTGCGCTGGTAAAAATTACCTTTCCCTCCTTGAACTTTGAGAATTTTTATTATAGGTACATGTGTGTTTTTCAAAGGCCCCTGGAGGAGTAGTTTTTTGGCTGCACCACGGGGGCCCCGGCGGTGAAAGCACCAAGTCCTAACCACCGCACCACCAGGGAATTCCCTCTAAGCCCTTTTTTCTTCTTTATTATTATTTTTTTTCTAAGCCCTTTTTTAATAGGCATCTCACCTTTATATATTATTTTGTGAGTTGAAGTGAGAAATGCTCTACCTTATGGTAGTCCCTTACTTTGAATTATTTACAAAAGACAGCTGCTGTGAGTTATTTTACTGATTTTGGTACATGCACTTCCTGGAGAACAAAAACCATGTGTTGGAACCTGTTGTACAATTCTTTTAGTTTTGCTGGTTTCTCTGAATTTAGCAGGCTGGTATTTAGGGCTGGCAAACCTTAATCAGAGCACTCCATCTTTCCCTCCAGTAACCATGGTAAAACTGACTCTTCTTTCTCAGTGCGGGACGGTCTGGAGACGTCAGGATGCCCAGAGCAAGTCCATGGGCAGCATGCAGAGAAGCCGCCGGGGGCCACGCCTTCCGAGACGAGGCTCAGAGGCTCTTCCGTGGCCAGCGAGCCCAGAAGCAGGAGCAGCTCGCTCAACTCCACCGACAGCAGCTCCGGGCCGCAGGCGGCTCCCGAGCTGGGCAGGAGCGGCCAGCTCACCTCGAAGAGGTTCAGTGTGATCAGCTCAGAGGACTTCGACCAAGAGCTCATTGTGAAGCCTCTCAAAGTGAAAAAGAAGAAGAGGAGGAAGAAGACAGGTACCGCCCGCGGCAGAGCACACACGACCTCCTTCCGCCCCCCCCCCCCCCCCCCCACCCCACCACTCTAGGTGGTCACAAAGCACCGAGCTGATCTCCCTCTGTTATGTGGCTCCCCCCCCCCCCCCCCCCGTGGCGCCTTCTTCCAAACTCTCTGGGAAGGCTGCTGCTTGCTGAGTGAGCACTGCCCGTTCACCGGAAAGCACAGAAAGCGAATGTCTTTCCTCCTCGAAGGAGTTTTACTGTGAAATATGTATACTTTATACACACACATAAAGCATTAAACTATAATGTAACATACCACCCTGCTTAACAGGTCTGGGTGTTATACTTTTCAATATTTAAGTAAAAATTGCAGTTTATTCATGTACATCATTTATTAGACCAGAGATTCTATAAACCTGTAAGGAAGGTCATGGAAATCTTTAGATGGATCAATTTATGTTTAATGTAGGGTATGTCATCAGATATGGGCTTTTTTTTTTTTCTTTTCTTTTCTTTTTTGTAGGCTGCACTGCATGGCTTGCAGGATCGTAGTTCCCCAACCAGGGATTGAACCTGGGCCCTTGGCAGTGGAAGCGTGGAGTCCTAACCACTGGACCGCCAGGGAATTCCCAGATATGGGATTTAACACTGAGTTTTAAAAAATTTTTTACTTCTTGGTGCTTGTTGAGCCTCTCTAGCTAAAGATCACTGCGATATTGAAGGAAAATGTTATCAGATCCCTTAGCATTTTAATAATTAAAAGAAATTGGTCTGTGATCCATTTGTTCCTTTGTTTTTCTTAGTTAACATTTCTTGAAGGAGGCCTCAGAGCCCATCAGTGTGTACAATATTTGGATCCATTTAAAACATCCCTGCATTGGGATAATTTGTACTTAGGAGATTTATTCTTCACCATTTAGATATCCTTCATTTAAAATGCTTTTATCTTAAGCCAAAATTTTTTTAGCTGGTGTCTGACTAGATTCATACCTAATCTTAAACGTTCTTCTTTTAAACAGAAGGTGGAAGCGGGACTACCTGCCCCAGTTCCCTTGAATCGACTCCCTGCTGGGAGTGTCCTGGTGATAGCCCCCAGTCCTTGAACACAGACCTGCTGTCCACGACCTCGAGTTTGGGCAGCATCGTGGATCAGTCCAGCACAGGGTCTCCTGACCAGGACTGCGGTCTCAGTGGTGCGGCCAACAGTGTCCTGCCAGAATGTAGCGACCCCGAAACGTTTAGTGTCTTGGAGGTGCCCTTCCCCGCCCCTGACTCACTGACTGAAGAAGGTGACGGAAGAACCGAAATCCCACTACGTGCCGGCGCAGGCGAGACGCAGCTGCCTGGCAGGGTGGTGAGTTCACCCTGGCATCCGAGGGAGGACGCGGAAGGGAGTGATGACATCGCGGAGCTCGAAGAGGAGCCCTGTCCCATGAGCGGTGGGCCAAGGAGCACACAGTCACCCTGCCGAGGGCGGGGCAGCTCAGCGGAGGCCCGGGAGGTGGGGGGCATGGAGCCTGCTGAGCCCCAGAGCACTTTTCCGGAGGCCCCCCTCCAGGGCTCCCCCCCGGTGCCTTCCAGCCTCAGCTGGACTCCCAGTGCTGAGCGGTGGCTTCCAGGGACCAGAGCTGAGGAGCCCAGTGAAGAGCAGGGCTTCCGGAGGCACCTGGGGGCCCCAGGCCACCTCGGCTCGAGTACCCGGCACGCTGCTGCTGACGATGACACAGGCCAGAAAGCAATGGCTGCTTCCGAATGTGACTTGGGGAGTGCAGGAGGACGACGGCCTCGCTGGGTCTCTGCCTCGGTGGCCAGCGCCCGCGAGCAGCCCTCACGGGACCATGCGTTGACGTCCAGTGACGAGGAGGACATCTATGCCCACGGGCTGCCCTCTTCATCCTCGGAGACAAGCGTGACCGAGCTGGCAGGGAGCCGCTCCCTGCAGGACCTGCACCCGCCGGGCACAGACGAGCCCGGGCTGCTGAAGTCAGAGGAGGTATGTGCGCTCCTTTCTTAAGGGAAATCATTGCGAACTGATTATATGTTTCTGTTTATGCAAAGAAATTATATTCCTACTGTAAAACCCGTATGCCAGAGGTGTTTGGAAGTCTGCCTTTGGGGGATTTCCAGCGCAGGGATCTAGAATGGCCTGGACTCCTGCTGACCTGTCACCCCTGCTCAGTTACCCACTTTACCAACAAAAGCAGCCTCTCCTCCTTGATTCCGGCGGGGCCAGCCCAGCACGGGCAGCTAGTGCTAGTCATCCCAGAGGACAGCTGGATTGGCCTGGGGGCCGCTCCCAGAAACCAGTGGCGAGAGGCCCGTCCACTTGTGGAGGGGAAGGCGCTGCCCCTCAGACATGCGTCTCGAGGAGCCGTGTCTCCCTGACCTCCAGACAGCGGTGCCAGGGCTCCCCTGCAGGCCTGTACAGAAACCAGGTTTCAAGTGTCTAGTTTCCTGGGTCAGGTTCTACCTAGCCTGTGCAATTAAAAGACGATTATTAGCTATTCTTGGTCATTTTATATAAAAAAGTGGCTTTTAAAAAGTGCTTGTTTTCCTTAGCAAGTAATTATTATTTAGATATATTTGGTTTCAAAATTAACTGTGTATTGTAACCCTTTCTGCTAAGTGGATGTGAGGTGTGGGTTATGCGTGTGAACTTACAGCCACGTGTGCTTTTCCCAGATGTGCCTCTGGATTCTCTCCGTCGTAATGATGTGTGACATTGGGGCAGCTCTCACCATGTGCCAGGTGCCATGCTAAGCACTTTACAGGTTTACCTCATATACTTATCTAAAAACAAAACCCACAAACTAGGTGCTCCCGTTTCACAGGAGGAAGTGGAGACTCAGACAGTTAAATGGCTTTCACCAGGTCATATGGCAAGTGGGGCCAGGGCCCTCTCTCTCAAACCTCTGTGCTGTCTGCCCTACCTCGAAAGTGAAATGTCCTGCTTATTTGTTTTAAGACAGAATGCCCTTTCACTCAGTCTTCCGCGCATTCACCCTTTCGTGAGTGCCTTCGGCTGCCAGACTCTGCGTCGGGCGCTGGGGACACTGCAGTGCCCGTGACAGGCAGTCGTGGATCTCAAGAGTCCTGGACACGTGTGCAGATCCTCCCAGTTGAGTGGAACTCGGGCGATGGTGATGAGCAAAGTGCAGGAGGGGCGCGGCGCCCACCAGCCATGGCAAGAGCCAAGCAGCTGAGCCGAGGGCGTGGGCAGTTGGCATTCTAGACCAGAACTTTAGAAAAGTCCTAGGTGAGAGGGCACCTGGTACTTTGAGGACCTCCCCCAGCCTTCACCGTTCCCCCCCTCGTCCCCCTCCAGAGAGCTGGAAAGCCACATTTTGTTGCGTTGGGGGGTGGGTAAGGCGTGTCCTGGTGAGCCAGGGCCAGATCGAGAGGGGTTGGGTGCCATACTCTGTGAAGCAGTGAACGTCCATGTGTGGGTGATTGTGCAAATACGTGGGTTTCTTTTGCAGTTTTGGAAAGCTGTTAAAGTACACACTTTATTTAGCTTTGATTTTTAAAAGAACCATAACATCTAAACCTTAGTCTACAAGATTCAGTCAGGCAGTGTCTTGGCCAGATTTCCATCAACCACATGATGTGCCATGTGTCCAATGATTGGATCAGCGCTTAAAACAGTATGGTGAAAAAACAAAGATAGTGGTAGTGCCATTTCTCCTAACACATCTGTAATGATTAGCTGTACAAAAAATCAATTTGCATACAAGTGGGAAGTGAGGTATCCCTGTAGAATAAAACCAGATCCTTTGAATGTAAGCACTAGGTGAGGGAAGAGGTTGTAGTATCTGTGACAGACTGTTTTCCAGGAACGTTATGGGGTCAGCTGCAGTGGGACAGCTGCTCCCACTTCACAATGTTTCTGTTAGAGCTGGTCGAGAGATAGAGGGCCGACTTAAGTGATTGCACACTTTTCTTATTGACGACAGTACGACACATGCAGCTGTGTCCTCTGCCGCAGAACTCAGCAGGCTCTGTCCTTGTTAGTTTGCAGAAAGCTGGATGGGTTACTCCGGGCCGGGCTACAGCATTCTCAGCTTGGCGGTCTCCGAGAAGTACATTTGGTGCCTGGACTACAAAGGCGGCCTGTTCTGCAGCGCGTTGCCGGGCGCTGGGCTGCGCTGGCAGAAGTTTGAAGATGCCGTCCAGCAGGTGGCAGTCTCGCCCTCAGGTTCGCCTCCCAGCTCCCTGCTTCTTGCCCCAGGTGTAGAGGCCCGAGCACACAGGGACCAGTCCATTTAGCAGACTTGCCTTTTCCCCGCAGGTTTGAGGGGTTTTCTCCAAAGAACGCAGATTGCTGCATTTGACATCAACTGAAAATAGTGTAACTGCAGTTCAGTTTTTGGTTATTAATTGCAGTGGTAACACATGAACATGTTTTGTAAGTTATACAAATAGCTTGCATTTTTGAGTTTTTTTTTTTAAAAAAATTAACATACAAATGCCTTATAAAAATAAATCTGTTTCTATTTCTTAGTGTTGTTGTTTTAAAACTTACTTATTTATTTATTTTTGGCTACGTTGGGTCTTCTTTGCAGTGCGCGGGCTTCTTGCAATGGCTTCTCTTGTTGGGGAGCACGGGCTCTAGGTGCGCGGGCCTCAGTAGTTGTGGCATGTGGGCTCAGTAGTTGTGGCTCGTGCGCTCTAGAGCACAGGCTTAGTAGTTGTGGCGCACAGGCTTAGTTGCTCCGCGGCATGTGGGATCTTCCAGGGCTAGGGCTCGAACCCGTGTCCCCTGCACTGGCAGGCGGATTCTGAACCACTGCGCCACCAGGGAAGTCCCTTAGTGTTGCTTTAAAGCAACTGAACTAATGAAGATGGGCCCGTGGTTGTGTTGGATAAGTTTGGATCGTTTGGTTTCTTTCTTAGAAAGTATTCTGTATTGAGCTATATATATGCTTTGAGTGAATAATCTACTCCTTGACTGTGAAAAGAAAATGCCTTCCTTCCTTCATGCCATGATCAGGCCATTTTCAGTGAGCTAGAGCAGACGCTTCCTGGATGAGGTTCTACCCCCTCATCTATACAGAATAATTTGCTTGTTTGTCACAGTGTTGGCCGCTTTACCTATTTGGGGGATGGCGAGTGGAACAGAAGTGTGTATGTGTATCGTAGCTGGTTTACTGTTAGGACGTTGGAATGCAAGGCAGACAACACTGAGCCTGTGACCTCCCCTCGTCCTCTGTGCTTTGAGATGAATTTCCTCTAACTCTCCTGCTCTTTGTCACTACGTAAAATACCAGTTTGTTCGGGGTTGTTTTGTTCTCTCTCTTTATCTCTTTGAAAAATATTTTTCCTTAGAGACTAAGATAATAGCCTGTCCCATTAGCTGGCTTTATATAATTATGGGTTTTAATTCTTTTCCTCTCATTTACCTTTGGGTCCATCTCCCCAGCCATTTATAAACTTTGGTTTTTTCCTGATTATATGAATTCTGTGTGTTTCCAAACCATTCAGTCTCACGCTACTCTAGCAGGAGCTCTGTCTCCACCAGGGTTGATGCTGTGGCTGAGCGGTCCTGCAGGGCCCTGTCCAGCGTGGGCACCCCGGGGGCCGCGGGCTTGACCGCCGCCTCGCTTCCCACACCTCCCTCGGCACCTCGTGCCAGACCCTCTAGTCCAGCCCTCTGTGCTCTTGTTGACTCTGATGGTTTCTTAGACGCCACCTGCATCTCCATAGACCACCTTCCTGTCTGCCCTTCTCCTTCCCTCCCCTTCTTCTATGTATCACAGTCCCTTTCTGAGTGAAAAAAGGGACAGCCCAGTTCAAGTGCTTCCTTTCCATCTGCACCTTATCCATTTGGCTGGTCCAGAATTGACCCACTCCCTTTGAATCCCTGTAGGACTTTCAGACTTTCTCAGGACACTAACTGTGCCTCCCGAAGGTCGTTTAGGGCCCTCACCTGGCACACCTAGCAGTGCTGGTGGTGCCTCTCTGCCATGTGATGAGTGCCTCTGATGTGCCAGCTCTGTGTGCTGTGTCCTTGATATAGCCTCACCTGCAGCCTTCCTAGCAGCCTGTACGGGGCAGACGATCCCATTTCACAGATGAGGAAATGAGGCTTGGAGACATGACCCCCAAGCCACACGGTGGGGGGTGGTGGCAGGGGTTCAGACCTTGGCGCCACAGGCTCTTTTCCCATTCCGGGTAGAAGCAAAGGGGGTGCGTGTTGTAGAAATCTCTCTTCCCCACAGCACCCAGAATGGACTTTTGGGGGTGAAAATTCTCAGTATTTATTGGACAGTGAATATAATTTTTATTTCCACAGGAGCCCTTCTCTGGAAGATTGAACAGAAATCTAACCGAGCCTTTGCTTGTGGAAAAGTGACCATCAAGGGGAAGCGTCACTGGTACGAAGCTCTGCCCCAGGCGGTGTTTGTGGCCCTGAGCGATGACACGGCCTGGATCATCAGGACAAATGGGGACCTGTACCTACAGACAGGTAGCTGCAGCCGGCACCCCAGCACCCGTGGGATCTGGTGTGATTGCGCTTTGGTAGCGATGTGCTTAGAGACAGTGACCAAGAAGTTAGAAGTCAATTTAAATGAAAACACTTCTGGAAGGAGAGTATTTGCTGTTGGAATCTATTAGCAGTTTTCTGCTACTGACTCACATTCAACCCAGGACAAATTTAGGGCAGGAATTAATAGAATTATTTAGCGAGGCACAGAAACAGAATCTTACTCTCCTTACGGCTCACCGTTGCGTATCCCTTATCCTGCAATATCAGATCTGAAGAGGAAAGAATAACAGAGAAATGGCATTAGAATCATTTTTCCCTTTAACTTATGGCTGGATTTTTTCAGCCAGGTCAAAGCCCTGCTTCTATACGCTTATTTACACATGGGTCAGGAAAAAACAATGAGAAATAATTTGCTCTAAATAGCAGTTTATCTCATCCTGGGAAACTGCCCTGAGAGTGGGGACCTTTAGCAGCTGGAAGAGACACAGTGGGACTTGTTTTTTAAAAATAAACTGTAATGAGAGTCAGTGTTTACGTTTTGTCAGCAAAATGAGATATGGGTTTCCAAAAGCAATGTGATTCACCAGTACCTGGAAACGATTATGGGGCAGGAGCTCTTTTTTGGATGTCAAGAGGCCATAATAGATTTATGTAAATATCAGTCTTTTAACCATTTAATATTGCTGATTCCAAGAAAAGGTTTATTTTTTTAATAGATTTATTTAATTAATTAATTTATTTATTGGCTGCATTGGGTCTTCATTGCTGTGCACAGGTTTTCTCTAGTTGTGGCGAGTAGGGTCTACTCTTGGTTGGGATGTGAGGGCTTCTCATTGTTGCAGAGTACAGGCTCTAGGCGTGCAGGCTTCAGTAGTTGTGGCTCATGGGCTCTAGAGCGCAGGCTCAGTAGTTGCGGCACACGGGCTTAGTTGCTCCGTGGCATGTGGGATCTTCCCGGACCAGGGCTCGAACCCGTGTCCCCTGTGTTGGCAGGTGGATTCTTAACCACTGCACCACCAGGGAACCCCCCCAAGAGAAGGTTTTAATCTCTGTTATGAACTGTCAGCCAGGGACGATTCTCTGAGATTTTTTTTTTAACATCTTTTATTAGAGTATAATTGCTTTACAATGGTGTGTTAATTTCTGCTTTATAACAAAGTGACTCAGCTACACATATACATACGTCCCCATATCTCCTCCCTCTTGTGTCTCCCTCCCACCCTCCCTATCCCACCCCTATAGGTGGTCACCAAGCACTGAGCTGATCTCCCTGTGCTATGCGGCTGCTTCCCACTAGCTATCTGTTTTACATTTGGTAGCGTATATATATCCATGCCACTCTCTCACTTCGTCCCAGCTTACGCTTCCCCCTCCCCACATCCTCAGGTCCATTCTCTATGTCTGCGTCTTTATTCCTGTCTTGCCCCTAGGTTCTTCAGAACCTTTTGTTTTTTTTTTAGATTACGTATGTATGTGTTAGCATATGGTATTTGTTTTTCTCCTTCTGACTTCACTCTGTATGACAGATTCTAGGTCCATCCACCTTACTACAAATAACTCAGTTTTGTTTTCTTATGGCTGAGTAATATTCCATTGTATATATGTGCCACATCTTCTTTATCCATTCATCTGTTGATGGACACTTAGGTTGCTTCCGTGTCCTGGCTATTGTAAATAGAGCTGCAGTGAACATTGTGGTACATGACTCTTTTTGAATTATGGTTTTCTCAGTGTATATGCCCAGTAGTGGGATTGCTGGGTCATATGGTGTTCTTTCAGATGTACAGATAGTTCTATTTTTAGTTTTTTAAGGAACCTCTATACTGTTCTCCATAGTGGCTGTATCAATTTACATTCCCACCAACAGTGCAGGAGGGTTCCTTTTTCTCTACACCCTCTCCAGCATTTATTGTTTGTAGATTTTTTGATGATGGCCATTCTGACTGGTATGAGGTGATACCTCATTGTAGTTTTGATTTGCATTTCTCTAATGATTAGTTATGTTGAGCATCCTTTCATGTGTTTGTTGGCAGTCTGTATATCTTACTTGGAGAAATGTCTGTTTAGGTCTTCTGCCCATTTTTGGATTGGGTTGTTTGTTTTTTTGGTATTGAGCTTCATGGGCTGCTTGTAGATTTTGGAGATTAATCCTTTGTCAGTTGCTTTGTTTGCAAATATTCGATTCTCTGAGATTGAAAGCCCTTGAACATCTGGGTTGCTCTCAGATGTGGGAGAGCCGGCATCCTAGCAGCTCCTGCTTGAGCCCAGAGGGCAGCCTGGCCAGCTCTGGGCCACATGCCGGCCCTGGTCTCTCCAGCCTGGTTCCTGTGTCTCCCTTGAAAGTGAAAAATAGCTGGAAAAGCATACGCATATCCAACTTCCAGTGGCATCTGAGTTTCGTTCCTGCTGGGGAAACGGGGTGCTTCTGGCCTGGGGGTGAGGAGGGCCTTAGGAGTCACCTGGGCAGTAGTTGCAGACAAGCTCAAACCACCCAGAGCTACTGGGTTAGAGTCTCCAGGGTTGTCCTGAAGGTTTGCAGTGTAAGAAGTCCAGGAGGTGATTCCTGCCTAGCTGAGTTTGAGGAAATGCAGCCCAAGGGCTGTGATACCGTAGGGTGCTGTTGTGATCCGGCAGGGAGCATGCTGAGTTCCGAGCCCTGATTGCAGGCTGAGGCTGCGGAATAATACGGGGCTTTAGGTAACAGCTGTTGTGCCAGATCCCTTACGAGTGGCCTTGAAGCTCATTAGACAGAGGTTGCAAACAGGCAGGGGAAGAGCCCTGGATGGGGAGTCAGGGACCCTGAGCTCTGGCCCTCACCTTCCATCTAGGAAATTCGGGGTTTTCATTTTGGTAGTGGAAACACCGCGTACCACATACAAAGCAGGCGGAGGGGAACCACCCTGTTGGAGGTGCTCTGCAGAGGATGCCTGGAGCCCTCAGATCCCTGTGGGTCCAGTGGCAGCTGAGGCTCCGAGGGGCATGGCCACAGAAGACGTCCCTTGGTACTGGCTCCTCTCGGCCTGGGCCCTCCTGGCTCCGGAGCTGGCTGCTCTCCTGCACTGGGCTTTCACATTCTTTTGGAACATTTTTAGCTACTTTGGGACACCAGAGGATTCGGAATTGTTATTCCTCCAGTTTTCAAAGAGCATCTGAAAACAGTTCAGATGGATATTACATTTAAGCACAATCTAACTATTTTATGTTGACTAGACCTTGAGAAGAGAAAGTACTTATTATGAAAGGATATAGCAAAATACCAAAAAAGAAAAATAAGCAAACAGAACGAAAATGAGGTGTGAAGTCCTGATTGTGTGTCTTGGGGCTTCCTGCCCTTCTCCCCGGCAGGTCTCAGCGTGGATCGCCCCTGTGCCAGGGCCGCAAAGGTTGACTGTCCATACCCACTGTCCCAGGTCGCAGCCCGAAACAGCGTGGTGTGGGCACTGACGGAGCAGAGGGTCCTCCTGTACCGGGAGGGTGTAAGCAGCTTCTGTCCCGAAGGGGAGCGCTGGAAATGTGACATCGTCAGGTATCGGGGGAGGAGCAGACACATTTTCAGCGTCCTGTTTGTCCCACTGTCTGTTCTTTGTCGACTTGACTCTTCTTAAGGGACCCATGTGAGCCTCTCCTGGGCAGAGCTGGTTCCCTGAAAGTTTCCAAGGTCGTGGTGTTCTCTGGGATTGCCAGAGCCAATTTCAGCAGCCTGACCTTGAAGACACTCTGTGCCTCCTTCTGACTGGCAGACTGGACATTGGGTCAGAGCTCAGTTTTAAAAACGTTACTGCCCTCATGTGTAATCTCAAGCCCCACACTGTCACGAGTCTCTTGTGATGGTCTTTCTAGAGAACTGCCCAGTGTCAGATAGTTTCTGTTTAGAGTCTCAGATGACTTAGGGCCAAATATTTTTCTTTATTATCCTCCCAGTCAGTTGAAATTAATCTCTCAATTGCAATTTATTTGGTTACTTTCTACCAGTCAAAATTTTAATTAAAGAGTTACTGTCAGATCATGTTGCTGGTGTGAAATTATCAGTAGTCTTTAGAAAAATTAGATTAGGATATTCTCGGTTTGAATTGAGCAACCCAGTAAACTTGAGTGAGCACCTGTTGTGAGCACTGAGTGAGCATGACTCTGCCCAGCCCTCGAAGAGCTCCCCATCTGGGGCAACCAACGCCAGTTAGTGTAGATGGTCCTGAGCTGGAGAGGGATGCGCAGCACCGAGGACGCCTCGGCTCCCCCTGCAGAGGTCAGGCAGGCACCGTGCAGAGTGGACCCGCAGCTCAGCCTCGAAGCTGGCTGGGGCGTCACCGGCTGGGTGAGAGGAGGGCATTGCCCGCAGAGTGGGCAGCGTCTGCCAGGCTGCAGCTGCCCAACACAGCCTGGCACGCTGCGGAGTTTCTGTTCGCTTAATTGGTGAAGGCAGGGGTGGGGAGATGGGCCACTCGGGGCCTGAGATCCCTCATGAGCCTGCTCTCTTCTTCCCTGGGTTAGTTTCCCTTAAGAGCTCCCCCTACCGTTCTGGGCCTTCAGGGATTCTTCAGACGCCCCCTCGCTTCGGAACAGTATATATCGCACAGTCGTTTAAGTCGAAACTTAAGCTTCCTTCCTCGGAACTCGTCTCTTGTCCCACACTGAGCCCTCCAGGACGCTTGATGCCGGCATCCTAGACACACTGGGGGCCATGAATGTGGGTGCTGACTCCATGCTCTCTTCCTCTTTTCCAGTGAAAGGCAGGCTTTGGAACCTGTCTGTATCACTCTCGGGGACCAACAGACCCTGTGGGCCCTGGACATCCGAGGACACCTGTGGTTCAGAACAGGCGTCGTTTCCAAGAAGCCCCAAGGGGATGACGACCACTGGTGGCAAGTAGGTGTTGAGCTCTCGGGCCACGTGCCTGGGCGCCTCCCTGAGTCGGGGGCTATGCTCTCCCTCTTACAACCCCTCTCTTTTCCCTAAAGAGATTGGGGGCTTGGAGTAAATAAACAGTGTTCACTTTTACTATTGGATGAGTTAGACTTTGCTGTATTTGGGCACACTAGAAATATCAGGGCACAGCAAGGCTCTACTGTATTCAATATCCTATGATGAACCATATGGAAAAGAATATTAAAAGGAAAAGGATGTCTACATATGTGTACCTGCATCCCTTTGCTGTACAGCAGTAACCAACACAGCATATTGCAAATCAACTGCACTTCAATTTAAAAAAAAAGAATTATCAGGGATTTCATCACAGGACGTAACTTGTGAAGCTCTCTTTGCTTAAATATGTAGGCTTTGTTTGTTTATTGATTTTTTAATTTTGGTGTTATTTAGAAATTTGTCATTATATGCCAAATAAATCCATTGATAGCCATTTGAAGACTTAGATAATAATAATGATTAATTCTGGAGGAATGTACTAAGAAGAAGAGAGATTAGACAATAGATGTGAAAAACCCAACCCACAATTACAGTTCACCGTCTCTGCTTGTACAAAAGGCCTCGTAAGTAAATGGTATTTCAACACAGGGGAATTTTCCCACGTGCCCCCAGAAAAGTAAACACTTTGGGAAATAGTAAGGTAGGGGCTTCCCTGGTGGCACAGTGGTTAAGAATCCACCTGCCAATACAGGGGACATGGGTTCGAGCCCTGGTCCAGGAAGATCCCACATGCTGCCGAACAACTAAGCCCATGCGCCACAACTACTGAGCCTGTACTCTAGAACCTGCGACCCACAACTACTGAAGCCCGCACGCCTAGAGCCCGTGTTCCACAACAAGAGAAGCCACTGCAGTGAGAAGCCCGTGCACCACAACCAAGAGTAGCCCTTTGCAGCCAGTTAAGCCGACTGTGCTCTTTTCCCCATGGGGGCCCGGTGCGCAATGGCTGCAAACAGCAGCCTCCTCGGTAGTGTATGCAGCCTGTTGCCTGTATGGGTTGCCCTAAGGGACCTTGGAGACAGCCCTTTCCAGTGGACATTAATGACTGCCATACTGTCCCCAATCTAGGCTCCAGACAGGTATGCATGGTGCCTTTGGAAAGCCCCAGGGCACAGTGGCCAGGGTCCACATTGGCCAGGTCATAATGTCCATCCGTACCAAGCTGCAGAACAAGGAGCATGTGATTGAGGCCCTCCGCAGGGCCAAGTTCAAGTACCCTGGCCGCCAGAAGATCCACATCTCCAAGAAGTGGGGATTTACTAAGTTTAATGCAGATGAATTTGAAAACATGGTGGCAGAAAAGTGGCTCATCCCATATGGCTGTGGGGTCAAGTACATCCCTAATTGTGGTCCCCTGGACAAGTGGCGGGCCCTGCACTCATGAGAGGCTTGGCGCTGCCCCCTCCCTACCCACGCCCACCAATAAACCCTACAAAAAAAAAAAAAGAGTAGCCCTGCTCGCGGCAACTAGAGAAAACCCGCGCGCAACAACGAAGACCCAATGCAGCCGAAAAATAAATAAAATAAACAAAAAGAAATTAAAAAAAAAAAAGAAAGAAGTAGTAAGGTATAATCAAGCTAACTTTTTCCCTTTTGGTACCATTCAGTGTAAACGTAGCGCCCGTGGTTCCCCAGCGTGGCAGGTAAGGCTCTGCTGGCATCGGCGGCTGTGGGGTACACAGCAGCTCTTGAGTGTTCTGTCTCCATTGATTGGTTCAGGTGTTATTGTCGCCTTAGACTTGCCTCATCGAGGGCAGGTCTTCCAGTGGCTGCTCTCAGGTCTTTCTGATGAGGATGTGGAAAAGTAAGTTGTGTTTGCTCTTTGATGAGTATGTGTGTATATACACAGTCTCTAATTTAATATGCCAGGTACTATTTGAAAAGTTATACAATTGATTCAAAAGTATCCTCCCTGTATTTGTAACCATATTATATGGTTTTATACACACACACACACACACACACACACTCAAGTGTAGCGTATGTACTAAATTCTGTCTTTAAGTAGCCTAAAGAAAACTAGTTATCATTTTATCATAATGTTCAGAACATTGTCTTCAGAGAAATTTGACAGAATCATCTCTGAGGTGTTTGGAAACAGAGTTATTTTATTTACTATAAGATTGATTTCTCTGTAGTGCTAGAGCCAGCATTATGTTTGGCTGTTAAGCCTTTCTTTTCTTTTTGTTAATTTGCATCCTGCTTATCTGCCAGTGCTGGGTGCTGGGACTGAGCCTGTCACAGACTTTCTGTGTGGCCTGGCGTCATACACCCCGAGGAAGGGCAGAGCTCCCCCGGCCATCACACAGCAGCGTGGCACTGGTCCCCAGGTACCTGCACAGCGTCCTGTGGGCTCTGATGGAGTCCGCCTAGCCAGGCTGGCACGTGCTCTGCTCTTCAAGAGAAGCAGGACCGCGGGCTCCGCAGCAGGGCCTTGGGGTTGACGTGCTGACACCGTTTGCTTAAGCCTCAGTGCAGGCAGAAGCTCACAGTCAGTATGAGCCCTTTCACAGAAAAGAAGGGCCACATTGCACATGTACTACAGTGCTGGGTTTTATGATAGTTTCCTTTCTGTGTGTTTTATTATACGTTACGTTCCCTATCCTAAGTGGTGTCACTTTCACTTAGCACTTCGCTGTGCGTGACCTGGGAGTGTGGCCTGCACGAGGCTGTCCTAGGCGTAGGGCGGTGACGTTCTCTGTAACCCAACCCGGCAGGGCAGAAGTACGTGGAAAGTCACGCAGAGCCAGAGAGCTTTCTAACAGCCAGAGCTGGCCGGCAAGGGAGAGGGTTCCTTAGAGGGCAGCACCCTGGAGAAAGATCTCTTGCAGGAATGTGAGAGAAGCGTGTCTCGAATCCGAGCCCAGGTGCATTCTGCACGTCCAGGACAGGTCCTGTCTGTGCTATTGTTCTGGCATGATTATTAACAGTCCCAGTTAGGTCATGAATTGCTTCATCACCCTACTTACACTATCTTTTTAAGCCTGTATTATGATCCTAAGTATTGTACACTTGTCCATTAGAAATTCCTAAATTTTAAAAACAAAATAATCCTTTCTCACTGATTAGAATAAAAGACTTATAGGGTGTGAGGTGGTGATAATCATAAAAATAATACATGCTCTTTGTAACAGGTCCATGTAATAGAAAAGTGTATAAAATAAAAGGTGAACATTTTCTTACATCCCTCTGAGTCCACCCCTCGGAAGTAATCACAGTCAGCAGTGGGGGCTGTCCTGCCACACTCCTCCAGTCCTCACACAAATGTGCACGTGGGTATCTGGGTGTTTGACGGGTGGGGTTGGGCCCTTACCTCTCAGGCAGTGAGCATACAGAAGGCACTTGTAGCTGTGCTGAGAGCAGGGTGTCTGCCCGTCTCCCCTCCAGGCGAGCATCACAGACTACGTGGTGTTTGACCAGTGCAGCTTGTTCCAGACCATAATCCATGCCACACACTCGGTGGCCACAGCGGCCCAGGTGCCTGTTGAGAAGGTGGCGGATAAACTGCGCATGGCGTTGTGGTCTCAGCAGCTCCAGTGCCAGCCGAGCATTCTAGGGGTCAACAGCAGCGGCGTCTGGATCTCCTCGGGCAAGGATGAAATCCACGTCTCTAGAGGAAGTCTCATCGGTGGGTGAATCACTTCATTTCCACGCCGGCTTGATAGGCAGCTCCTCTTTAGAGGCAGCATTTAAGGAAAAGCTTTATGATCTCAAGTGGAAAAGATAATTTAGTGCCAGTGGTATGAAGTGTCTGGAATGGAGGCATTCCCTCTGCTTTCTATCAGTTCCCTCCTTTTAGTCTGTCATTCCTATGACTTGGATACCAGAGTCTGGATGGTGTGTGATCAGTTTCCATTAGGAACCGATTAGGCTATAAGAAGAGCACATGGAGCTCATTTTTATGTTAATAATTTCCAGCTAAATGAAAAAATCCTCCCATTCCTAAAGAGCCTAGTAGAAAAACTTACCACACTGTTGAAAATGCAAGGCTCTGGCCAGATCTGTAAACGTAGGTGTAGATCCGCATTTACCCACGGGGGCTTCATTTCTGTGAGTGGGCCCTGCTGTGTGAATTTTCTCCAGCTCTTCTCCCCCTGCGTGGCCCCCCGACCCTGGGCTAGACGGTGCTCTGCTGGTCGGGCTGGCTCTTGCAGTGCTGGCTTGGGTCTCCTACTTTGAGGACACTCTAGAACCAGCTGTAAGGGGTTTTGAAGACCAGTTGGTCTAGAACTAAAGTTCTGAAGTGTGTATGGTTTTTCTTTCTTCTTTCTTTAACATACTCTTCCCATTATTCTTTCTAGGCACTTACTGGAATAATGTTGTTCCCCGGGGGACAGCTTCTGCCACAAAGTGGGCCTTTGTGTTGGCTTCCACTGCTCCCACAAAGGAAGGTTGGTTGGGGAGTGCAGTGCACAGGTTGGCAGCTGAACAGTTAAAACTGTGGTCTGACATGGCCTAGTTGCGGCGGGAGCATGGCCGTGGGACCCTCAGGGACTGGATGCGGTAGTGTCACAGGCCAGCAGCCCTCGTTGGCTGAGCTGAGGGCCCCCGAAGCTGGCTAGGCCTGCCCAGGAGAGAAGGATCCGGTGTGGTGACCTGAGTGGGTCTGGAGGCGAGCTATCCTTCCGAAGGAGGGGAGTGTACAGTGTGACCTCTGAGGCCGGCAGCTGCTGACTTCAGTGACACGTCTCAGGGCCATAGCACAGGGCCAGTAGGCACCAGCTTCTCTGGGTGCCTGGCCATTTCCCCTGCGAATTCTGTCACCTCCTCACAGGCTGGTTTACAGCCTCTGGCTGGCCTAAGTCCCACTGTGATGCCCCTGGTAGGGCAGACCTCCCAAAGACCTGACCACAGCTCGGGGTTTGGAGCCAGGAGAGGCAGTGCAGCTACCCCAGGAGATGAGAGCTGGGGCAGTCAGGCGGCCCCAGCGCAGGCTGAAGCCTCCTCCCAGGATCACGCTGAGAGTCAGATGAGAAGATGTCGGGGGTCTCTGCAGTTGGTGAGTTCGAGCCCGTAGTCCCACTAGGATGTGCAGAACTTGGTCATTACAATAAAATGCTTCCTCCCCAGATCATTCTGACCGCAGTTGTGCAATAATTAAGCTCTGCAAACCATAGGTTCTTTCCCAAGCTTGGCACAAATCATTCGGCAGCAAAACCTGACCTGAGCTGATGGGAGGCTCCTTATTGCCTCCGTCTGTCCTGCTGACTGTGACTGTGACGTGTTTTGTTGCAGGAACGTTGCTGCACTTCGTGGGGGGGGTGGGGGGGTACTGCCTGGCTCCCAGGCTGTTCCATAAACATATGGCATACCCATTACCTTATGTTTTCAAGGTCCAAGGTAATTTTGAATTCCAGACCATAACTGGTCCCAAGTTTTCGATATACTTTAGATAATATATTCTGACTGAGGTTTTAATTTCCCCAAGTATGGTTTGCATTTTAAAGTGAATTAAACCTGAAGGTCTCTAAAAACGGGGGAGAGAATGAAAGCATGCAATTTTGAGGTGAGGATGGGAGGAAAAGGCTTTCCAGCTTTCCGGGCCTTTTCTAGCAGCCTCCACCCCGCCAGACCTCCCCTCACCCCGCCACCAGGACAGGGGAGGGTCCTCGGTGCCGTCCTTCCGAGGCATTGCTGACCTTGCTCCCTCTAGGACACTGGTTAACACACCAAGTTGAATGCTTCCCGGTCCATTATACAACGTCCAGGGTCCGGACCTCTGAGGCAACGTTGTGGGCCTCCTAAGGTCTCGTTAGCCCAGCTTCCTTTCATTTCTTTAAATGTGTCGGACTTGTTTCCTATGAACTGGCTGGTCCCGGTGCATCCCCCTGAGTCCTGGCTGCTCCTTCCCCGAGGTGGGGAGTGAGGGTGGGAGCTGGGCAGCCAGCCTCTGAAGGCAAAGGCTGCCCCGAGAGGCTCGCCAGTGACGCCATGACCTCTCCGCAGGAAGCTCCCTGTGGCTCTGCCAGAGCAGCAAGGACCTGTGCCGCGTCAGCGCCCAGCACGCCCAGTCACGCCCGTCCACCGTGCAGCTGCCCCCCGACGCCGAGATGAGGGCCTACGCCGCCTGCCAAGACGCCCTGTGGGCCCTGGATAGCCTCGGCCAGGTGTTTATCCGGACGCTGTCCGCGAGCTGCCCCACGGGCATGCACTGGACGAGGCTGGACCTCTCGCAGCTAGGTATGCCCGCCCCCGCCGCCAGGCCCTGCCTTCCAGCCTCATCAGGAGGGGTGTCCCACCTGCTTCCCGGGGCCCTGTGTCCAACTCTCGTGAATTCTTGTAGGCTGCTTGGTCGGTTGCTGGATTTCAGGAGGTCGATTAGCCGCTCTTGCAGGGTAATGGGCCTCTTAAGAATTTTGTGAGGAGCTTTTCTTTCCCACGCTTTACGTGTCACAGGGTTTTCAGAACCCAAGAGGAGCATGAACTCAGAGAAAGCTGCTGTAAGACACGCTCGAGATGATACTGTGGATGCAGCTGCCTCTGCTGGTCTGTCTGAATGTGGCAGTTGCTTTGTGCCCTTTCCGACGCAGGGTCCGCGGCCCGCAGCCTGGAGAGTGCCCAGTTCTCCCGCTGCTCAAGGGGTGTGTGCCGCCTCCCGCTGCCGCCCTCTCTGAGTCTCCCCTACAGGGCTGCAGGGAAGCAGCATGAGGCCATTTACAAATAATTCATTGCTGTTCCAAGGAATACGATGAAAGAATGAGCCCACACCCTTAGGTTATCCTCTGGGCAGATGGGCAGGTGTGGCTGTCAGAAGGTGCAGGCTGCGCCAGGCAGCTCCAGAGTCCATGCGAGCCTTAGGAATACTTCCCTGCCCAACGGTTTCCCGTTTTGGTGAAATGATAACCAGTATTTTGTTTGTTAGGTGGTAGAATTGAATTTTACAAGCATTTAACATTTGAGAATTCAACCACATGTACTGGTTTGAAAAAAAAAAAAGGACAAGGCAGAAGGGAAGGGAGGACGCCTTGTCCACCTCCCGCCCTGGCAGCCCCTGGCTGCCTCTCCAGCTGACGGCCTCTCACCATCCCATGATGTGCAGAGGTATCGTCAGTCTTTTGTCCCACGAGGCCCCCAAATACAACCCAGCTTAGCTAAAGAAGCAGGTTGGTTCTCCACTAAAGAAGTAAGCTTATTCCAAAGCTAGGAATTTTCCTGGGTCATTTTGATCGTGCTTTTGGCCTCACTCGCACCCTGTGTTTTGAACCTAATCCCAGCCCCAAGGCCGGTCACAGTCCAGCTTCTGAGAGCGCCTGCCAGCCGCCATCATCAATGGTGATGGACCAGAGAGGCTGCAGCTGGCCGTGGCTCTGCCTGCCAGTGCGGGGCCGTCTTCCCGCCTGCCCCGGGGAGCCTTTCCTTGGTTCAGAGATCCTGTGGGCCTGAGCCATCCTCCTTTGGCCCCCAAGCAGAGCAGTTTGGGAGTTTCTGGAGGTAAAAAGGCCAGGGCGAGGTTGGTGTCCTCCTCGCTACAGGATCCTGGGAGCGCTGGGGGCCCTGCCGGCCCTGCCCTTGCCCCCTCTGGGGCAGAAGCAGAGCTCGGTCCGGCACCACCGCTCAGAGGAGGCCTCTGTGCTGCAGCACATGCCAAGAGAACGGCCTCGAGTGCGGCTTGGCCTCCGGGCTCCGGCCCACAGCTCACGCCTCCCTTCGCATTCAGTCCAGTCCTCCCGCACTGGCACACTGGTGCGCTGGCCAGAGTGTTACAGGCCTCTGAGGCGGCTGGCTGGGTTTCCCTGGGGTCGGTGGCCGTTCTTTCAAGGGGAGTGACTCGGCTTCGGTGGGATTGAGTCTCACTTTCAGAGAGGGAGGGGCCAGACAGGGCCACCCTGAGTCCAGGTTGTGCTTTGGTTTTCCCTGTGTGCTGGGGGCAGGGGTGCGGAAGCCAAGAACGGCAGGCTTTCACAGAGCCGCCCTGCCTCTTGCCTGCAGAATCGTCCGCAGTCCAGCCAGGCCTGGAGTGGCTCACACAGACCGCAGGTGAGGTGGTTGGGCCCAGGAGCGGGTCCCGGCAGAGGCAGGGCGGCAGCGGGAGCAGTGCTAGCCAGGTTGCCTTGAAACCTCAGTCCTCACCTTTCTGATGGTAATGGCAATCCCCGCCCCAGAGAGATGGTGCAAGTAAGCATCATGTGCAAACGCAACCTGTCTCAGGCAGGTGTGACGGCCTGAAAGCTGCCCAACTCCTCAAGCTGCTGGGGGAGGGGTGGTGCTCGCTCGGGTCTGGCGCCGTGCATGACGGGGGCCGAGTCCAGGAAGCTCTGCCTTGCTTAGTCTTTTTCCTGCCCTGAGCTCTGGATTTTGTTTATCTGGGTTACTGGCCGTTGCTGAGAGGATGGATAAAGACTTCTTTTACCATTTTCTGAACGTCCTGGGAGAACGAAGCAAGTCCAGAGTTGGTAGGCAGGGGAGGCGTGCAGGGAACAGCAGGAGGGGTGCTGGCCTTCCGCATGCCAGGGTCGGGGGGCGGCGAAAGGCAGGTCAGGGCCACCAGCTACTCTGTTGTTTGGCTCTTTCCAGGTATGGTCTGTGTAGCCTGTGGGACAAACCAGTGAATCAAGGTTTCTAAAAAAAGTATTATTTATATTAGGGGATGCAGATTTCGAGTTCAGGTGTGTGCTCCCTGCCAGTGTCCGTGGCAGGCTGTCATCTGTCTGGCAGCACTCATTGGAGAGTAGTGAACAGAGAGTGTAGTAACGCAGGTAGCGTTAATGCTGCCTTGCTTACTTGCCTGGGGTTTCCTGGGGTGCTTCATTGTTCTTTTAAAAGTTGGCCATGGTGGTGCTCACAGCAGTGAAAGGAAGCACAGCCTTTTCAAGACTGTGGTTCTACATGTGAGGATTCTGTTCAGTAGCAAACTTCTCTTTCCCAGATGCACTTTTTTTTTTGGAAGTATAGTTGACGTACAATATTATATTAGCTTCAGGTGTACAATATAGTGATTTGATACTTTTATAGATTACACACCATACAAAGTTATTGTTTATATTCCCTGTGCTGTATGTTACATCTTTGTAATTAATTTGCTTTTTATTGTTTTTAATTTAAATTAAAAAAAATTTTTTATAAATCTATTCATTTTTGGCTGCATTGGGTCTTCGTTGCTGTGCGCGGGCTCTCTCTAGTTGCGGCGAGCAGGGACTACTCTTCATTGCGGTGGCTTCTCGTTGCGAAGCATGAGCTCTAGGTGCACAGGATTCAGTAGTTGTGGCGTGTGGGCCTCAGTAGTTGTGGCACACGGGCTCAGTAGTTGTGGCTTGTGGGCTCTAGAGCACAGGCTCAGTAGTTGTGGCACACAGGCTTAGTTGCTCCGCAGCATGTGGAATCTTCCCGGACGGGGGCTCGAATCCATGTCCCCTGCATTGGCAGGGGGGGTCTTAACCACTGCGCCACCAGGGGAGTCCTTAATTTGCTTTTTTTTTTTTTTTTTTTTTTTTGCGGTATGTGGGCCTCTCACTGTTGTGGCCTCTCCCATTGTGGAGCACAGGCTCCGGACGAGCAGGCTCAGCGGCCATGGCTCACGGGCCCAGCCGCTCCACGGCATGTGGGATCTTCCCAGACCGGGACACGAACCCGTATCCCCTGCATCGGCAGGCGGACTCTCAACCACTGCGCCACCAGGGAAGCCCCTTAATTTGCTTTTTAAATGGTAGTTTGTATCCCTTAATCCCCTTCATCTGTTTTGCCCCTCCCCCCCCTCCTACTCCCCTCTGGTAACCACTAGTTTGTTTTCTGAATCTGTGAGTCTATTTCTGTTTTGTTGTATTTGTTCATTTATTTTGTTTTTTTAGATTCCACATATAAGTGAAACATACAGTATTTGTTTTTCTCTGTCTGACATTTCACTAGGTATAACACTGTTCAGATCAGTCCACATTGTTGCAGATGGCAGGATTTCATTCTTTTTTAAGGCTGAGTAATATTCCAGTGTGTGTGTGTGTGTGTGTGTGTGTGTACACACACACACACACACACACACACACATACACCCCACATCTTCTTTATCCATTCATTTGTTGATGGACACTTACGTTGCTTGCATATCTTGCCTATTGTAAGTAATGCTGCAGTGAACAGCATGCTGGGGTGCATATATCTTTCCAAATTAGTGTTTTCGTTTTTTTCAGATGAATACCCAAGAGTGGAATTGCTGGATCAGATGTTAGTCCTATTTTTAATTTTTTGAGGAACCTCCATAATGTTTTCCGTAGTGGCTGTACCAGTTTACATTCCCACCAGCAGGGTTCCCTTTCCTCCACATTGTTGTCAACACTTGTTATTTGTTGTCTTTTTAAATCTTTTTTTTTTTGGCTGCACCAGGTCTTAGTTGCAGCATGCAGGATCTTTGTTGCCACGTGCGGACCTTCGTTGTGGCATGCAGGATCTTTAGTTGGTGTGATGCTTGTGGGATCTAGTTCCCTGACCAGGATCGAACCTGGGCCCCCAGCATTGGGAGCTCGGAGTCTTAGCCACTGGGCCACCAGGGAAGTCCCTTGTTGTCTTTTTGATGATGGACACGGGGCTCGAACCCATGTCCCCTGCATTGGCAGGTGGATTCTTAAGCACTGCACCACCAGGGAAGCCCTACATTCTTTTTTTAAATATTCTTTTCCATTACGGTTTATCACAGGATATTGGATATAGTTCTCTGTGCTATACAGTAGGACCTTGTTGTCCACCCAGTCTATATATAATAGTTTACATCTGCTAGCCCAACCTCCCACTCCATCCATCTGTTCTCTATGTCCGTGATTCTGTTTCTGTTTCATAGATAGGTTCATTTGTGTCATATTTTAGATTCCACATATAAGTGATATCATATGGTATTTGTCTTTCTCTTTCTGACTTACTTCACTTAGTATGATAATCTCTAGTTGCATCCATGTTGCTGCAAATGGCATTATTTTGTCTTTTTATGGCTGGGTAGTAGTCCATTATATATATGTACCACATCTTCTTTATCCATTCATCTGTCGATGGACATTTAGGTTGTTTCCATGTCTTGGCTATTGTGAATAGTGCTGCTGTGAACATAGAGGTGCATGTGTCTTTTTGAATTATAATTTTGTCCAGATATATGCCCAGAAGTGGGATTGCTGGATCATATGAGCTCTATTTTTAGTTTTCTGAGGAACTTCCATACTGTTCTCCATAGTGGCTGCACCAACTTACATTCCCACCGGCAGTGTAGGAGGGTTCCCTTTTCTCTACATCCTTTCCAGCATTTGTTATTTGTGGGGTTTATTTTGTAGATTTTTTAAAATCATGGCCATTCTGACTGGTGTGAGGTGCTATCTCATTGTAGTTTTGATTTCCATTTCTTAGATTAAGAGAATTCTTCAATTAAATGTCTAGCTACTGAACCCAGTTATAGAGACTGAATATGGAATTTTATGATTTATGACAATCCTAGTTTTTGGAAGAAAATTTGCGTCATTTAGCAGATATTTAATATGCTCATAACGTTTGATTTCCCAGTACACATAATGCATATGTCAGGCATTGGGATGTTTAGCAAACTAATGCAATTTGTAATTGAATACATTTGGTCACAGCATTTAATGAAGAAATATTCAGTGTCGGTTCGTGCCTTTAGATAACAAATAGGATTATATTATATAGTAATTTATGCAGAAAAGTGTCTTATAAATAGTAAAACACCAAATAAATGCCACTTTTTGTTCTAAAATATATGTTTAAAAAGTAATCCTAAAGGGAAAATGTCTCATCTGTTGAATAAAGTAATTAAAACTTTTTGTTTTTAATGGGAGGGAAAAACAAAATAGGGGGAAGACAGGAAAATCGCAGCATGCCTGTGTTAGTCAGACTAATATTGTTATAGTAACGAGTCCCAAATACCAGCGATGTAACACAGTCAAGGTTGCTTTCTGCTCCCACGAAGTTGGCTCTCGACCTGTCAGTCTTTCGATGGTTGTGGTAGTGGTTCCCAGGTGGTGGCTTACTGACCCCCTGCGGTGCTCTGTGGCTCTGCCCCTGTGGTCGCTGTGGCAGGGGACAGCTGAAAGGCAAGCGCCCTCTTGCCAGCTCTTTTATGGTTCAGTTTAGAAGTGACAGATTCCTTCTGCTCACAGCCCATTGTCCAGAACCAGTGATGGGGCCCCGCTTAACTCCAAGGGACACTGACGAGCCAGGGAGTGCTGGGGAGGCCAGTGTTCTCTGCCACCTGCCCTGACCTCATACATCTGCACCCAGGCAGCCTGGGAGACCCTCTGTGAAGTAGGAGACTACGGAAAAGCCCTCGATTAAACGTTTTCTTCTTTGACCTGTCTCTTCAATTCAGAATAAGCTGATTTATACACTGAAGAGTATATTCTAGCAACCTTTTATGTTTGTTTTAAAAGAATGCTTGCCTTGTAATATGAACTCCGTGTTTCACTGGTGGTGGTGTTATTCTCTGCTAATTCTGAGATGCTGACCCAGTGTGTTTTTGTCACCACGTAACTCTCTTCACATGAGCAGCCACCACCTGTAGTTCCTGTTAGGGCAGGTTGATGACTCCAACATAAAATTATTTTTAATTAGCATTTTAAAATTAGAATTTGTTTCTTGGCCGTTTCTGGAATTTACTGCTGAAAGTACTTTATTTGGATCGCTACAAATCTTTTAATGGGTAATGTTAGAGCTCTAGGATGTCTATTTTAACTCCCCGGTAAGACATTCTATAAAAGATTTTAAAATTACAGCTAATTTCAGTATAAGAGAAATCATCATCTTCAGGAAATGTACAAAGGGATACTAAGAATTTTTTCAGTAGTAGTGGGTTGATACTTTTAAGCTAAACACATGTGACGAGATTTCCCCATAGCAGGATCCGTGCCTGTATGTTTTGGTGTAGACACATGGGCTGTCATCTGATACCGGTGACAACTGTGTGAGGTGGCCAAGAGCAGCACTGCCAGTGAATATAGCCGCACCGCCTTTTTCCCCTGCTTTACAGTCAGAATGAGTCATCCTCTAACTTAGTCATCAGAAGACAAACCGTTCACCTTGAAAAAACGGGCAAAAGACTTGACAGATGCTTCACAAAAGAAGGTATACAGATGCCCCCCATAAGCACATTAAAAGATTCTCAACATCACTAGTTACCAGGGAAATGCAAATAAAACCATGATACCACTTTACACCTGCTAGAATGGCTGACAGAGGTGCCAGAAGTGGATGCTGGTTAGGGTGTGGGCCACCAGCACACACCGCTGGTGGGCGTGTAAAATGGGAAGACTGGTGGTCTCTTTCCACGTTAAACAGATATCTACCCTATAGCCTGGAGCTCCACTCCTAGGTGTTATTCAAGAAAAACAACACATGTTCACAAAAAAAAGTATTCTGCAGGAATGATGGTAGCAGCTTTACTCCTAAGAGCAAAAAGTGGAAATGGCCCAAGTGCCCATCAGCAGGATACACCAGTAACTGTGGCGTTGACATGCAGTGGACTCGTGCTCAGCAGTAAAAAGGAGTGACTGGATGAATGTCATGAACAGAACATCACGCTGAGTGAAAGAAGCCAGGCCCAGGGAGTGCATACCTGTGATTCTGTTTTTACAGTCATCTAGACCAGACTGAACAGATACATGGCGATAGAAATCAGAAGAGTGGCTGCCTCGGGGCAGAGGGGCAGAACTTTCTTGAGGAAGGGGCTTGAGGGAACTTTCTGGGGCAATGAAAACATTCCATAACTTGATACGCCATGGGTTACCCAGGCATGTTCATCTGTCAAAAGCGAGGGAACTGACCGTGTAAGATCTGTGTGTTCACGGGACGTGGGGCCCTGGAGGTCAGAGGTGGCTGGCGGGGAGGGTCAGGCAGGCCTGGGTTCAAGCCGCGGCCTGCCCTCTGCCTCCCGGCTTGTCCACGTTCTTTTCCGCGGTCTGCGTCCTGACGGCCTCACACATGAGCTGGGGCGGCAAGAGCCGTGCATCATCGTCGCGCAGGTCAGTAACCATGGGCTGTTGCTCTTTCTGCCACATAAACTATTAACCAGATTTCTCTCTGAAGACTCCTCCCATTTCCTTTCCTCTTAAAATTGGTTTAATAAACAAGGAGAAATGTAAAAAGAGAAATGAAGATCCTGGGAGGCTTAGTTAATTTTAATTCTAATTAGGATCAAGATTACCTGAAAGAGGGACTTCCCTGGTGGTCCAGGGGTAAAGAATCCGCCTGCCACTGCAGGGGACACGGGTTCGATCCCTGGTTGGGGAACTAAAATCCCACATGCCGCGGGGCAACTAAGCCCGCGTGCCACAACTATTGATCTCTCGCGCCTCAGCGAGAGAGCCCACGTGCCCTGGAGCCTGCACGCCACAGCCAAAGAGAAAACCCACATGCTGCAACTAGAGAGAAGCCCGCGCACCACAGTGAAGATCCCGCGTGTTGCCACTAAGATCCTACGCAGCCAAAAAAAAAAAAAAGATTACCTGAAAGATGAATTCCCTTGCCCCAAATCCAGAATTTGCTGGTAATAGTCACATATCTGATGAAGCTAATGATGGGGCCCACACTGAGATATTAATTGCCGGGCTTGGTGGCTCAGGGCACTGTCCGGATGGCATCTTGATTATTTTGCCCGTGGTGTGCAAGGGCTGCTCTGTGGCGCGGGGCAGGTGCCGGGGCAGCCAGAGGCGTTGGTGACTCCCGTGCACTGTAATGTTCTCAAGCAACAGAGTTCACCTGCAAAGGTAGCATCATCTCTTTCTTTGAAGTATAAAATCAAAGTTCATAGATTAAATGAAACATGAGTCACCTTACAAGAGTAATTAATGTGTGTACTTTTTCTCTATTTGTCTATAGGAGCTGTAAAACTGATGAGCCTGGCATGTGGAAATCAGCATGTCTGGGCTTGTGATTCCAGGGGTGGAGTTTACTTCCGCGTGGGTACCCAGCCTCTGAATCCCAGTCTGATGCTTCCAGCCTGGATAATGATTGAACCGCCTGTCCAGGTAAGCAAGAGTTAACTGATACCAACTTGCTCGTCAGTAAGCTGCTTGGGTGCTGGTGTTGGGGAGAGGACCATGCCTGCTAGCGTAGCCTCCCAGCAACTGGGGGAGGAGGGGCGTGTCAGGGAGCCTGGGGACTAAGGTGTGCCCCAGGTCAACACGTGCTCATTCACTGGCATCCCACACCTGGAATTTGATATTTGTGAAGTTTAGGGCTGAACAGATTAACGATTATCTGAGCCAGTGCTGCTTTTTTTCTTCTCAAAGTAAGTGTTTCATTTCTAACTTTTTACAGAATGAACATTATTTTTGAAAACATCAAACAATATCCAAAAGTATAGAGAAGAAAGTAAAAGTCATTTTAAAATCTTGTCGTAAAGATAACGTGTTATTATGTTGTGAGTGCCTTTCCTGGTTTGTTGAAAAAATCCTTCTCCTGTGCACCCTGTCCCCTCCCCCGATCCTGGCCATATTTTAGTTTACCATGTATCCTAAATGTTTTTCCTTTTCTTTTGACTGTTCCACCACTCGAATCAGAAGCGGGAGTGTGATTTTAGTGTACTATTTAGTTACCCTTAAATACCTGATGGGCCTGGTTGCTATGTTAAATATATTTCTGCTAAAATTTATAAATGGGGGGCTGTGATTTATTGAGAGTTATTTGCTCTAACTGTTGGTAGTCCCCACTTTGTGACTTTGCTGGGGAGAAAAATGAAGTTGCCATATGCAGAGGTGGCAGTGTGGCAGGAGTGGTTAGTCCTTGAACAAAAAGTGCTCAACGGGGACAAGAAGGAAATCAGGTGTTTGGATGAATGCCTGTGTTCATGACTCTCTACATTTTGGGCATCATGAACCCTCAGATATGGGGCAGCTGAGGTCAAGGTGCAGGGCTGGTCATGAGGACCACCAGTCCTGCCCACGGGACACAGGGCCTGTGCTGGGAGACCCTACAGTTGGGCAGGAGTCCGGTCCCGAGTTCTTTGAGGTCATTGGTCAGCACTCATGGCCACGGGGAGGCTGGCTGCACGTGGATCTTCCTCCTCACAGGGTCCTGCGAAGAGCGAGTAGAATCGCGTCTGTGAATTAGAAAGCGCTGTGCAGACACCCACTCCGCATTCGTCTGCACGTGGCGGTGCGCTGACAGCCACGGTCAGGCGACAGGGGCAGGCGTTGTCGCGGGCACTGTGGGCTCTGCTGGTGCGCAGCGAGGGTGAAGGCAAGCTGACCTCTAGCTGGTTTCATTGCTGATGTGAAGCCCCCTCAGACGAGGTGCCCTCTTGTTGCCTGCTCCTGTGGTATGTCGCTGTCAACCTCTGACAGCTTTATGTTATTTCTTAAAGAGTTGTAATTCACCATTTTACAGCAATACAACTCAGTGGTTTTTTGTATATTCGAAAAGTTTTGCAACCATCACTGCTATCCAATTCTAGAACTTTTTCACCACCCCGAAAAGAAGCCCCCTACCCATTGGTAGACACTCCCTTTTCTTCCGGAACCCCTGTCTCCTCAGCCCCTGGCAGCCGCTAATCTACTTTGTGTTTCTATGCACTTGCCTATTCTGGATTTTCCTTTTTCATATAAATGGAATCATATAATATGTGGCCTTTTCATCTGCCATCTTTCACTTGGCTTCATGTTTTCAAAGTTCATCCATGTTGTAACGTGTGTCAGTACTTTATTCCTTTTTATGACTGAATAATTCCACTGTACGCATAGACCACATTTTGCTTATCCTTCATCAATTGATTGACATTTGGGTTGTTCCTACTTTTTGGCTACTATGAATAATGCTGCTGTGAACATTCGTGTACAAGACTATGTGGACATGCGTTTTCAGTTCTGCTGGGTGTATAACTTTAAGTGGAATTGTGGGGTCATATGGTGATCATATGTTTTAACTTCTTAAGGAACCACCAGACTGTTTGCCACAGTGGCTGCAGCATTCTACGTTCTACCAGCAATGTATGAGGATTCCAATTTCTCTGCATCCTCACTGCAAAATTTCTCTTGCCCAGTTTTTAAATTCTAGCCACCTTAATAGCTGTAAAATAGTATCTCATTGTAGGCTCCTTTTAAAAAGCAGGGTAAAAAAGTTTATTGAAACAGGAAAGATTAATTTTTATATTGTGTGGGTTACTGAATGTTCTGATTTATATTAGAACAGACCTGCAGAGAAAGGAAAGCTGATCTGATCCAACTTGGCACTTTTTGTTATAATTCATTTGGTTTTTATGGTTTGTTTTTTTAAGATTTTTTTGACGTGGACCATTTTTGAAGTCTTTATTGAATTTGTTACAATACTGCTTCTGTTTTATGTTTTGGTTTTTTGGCCACAAGGGATGGGGGATCTTAGGTCCCTGACCAGGGCTCGAACCCGCGTCCCCTGCATTGGAAGGAGGATTCTTAACCATTGGACCACCAGGGAAGTCCCTCAATAGAGTTTTTAAAAATTTAGATATAATTGACGAATGGCATTGTATTAGTTTCACATGTACAACATAATGATTCAGTATTTGTATATCTTGCAAAGTAATCACCACAATAAGTCTAGTAAACATCTGTCATGATATGTAGTTACGAATTTTTTTTTCTTGTGATGAGAACTTTGACGATCTACTCTCTTAGCAGCTTTCAAATATGCAATACAGTATTAACTATAGTCACCATACTGTACATTACATCCCCATGTCCTTGTGATTTTGATTTGCATTTCCCTAATGACTAATGAGCATCTTTTCATGTGCTTATTGGTCATTTGTATATTTTATTTGGAGAACTAAAATATTCAAGTACTTTGCTCATTTTGTAATTGGGTTGTCTTTTTATTATTGAGTTGTAAGACTTCTTTATGTATTCTGGATACTAGACCCTTTTAAGAATTATCATTTACAAATGTTTTCTCCCATTCTCTTCACTTTCTTTATGGTGTCCTTTGATGCACAAAAGTTTTTTATTTTGATGAAGTCCATTTTATCTACATTTTCCTTTAGTTGTTTGTGCTTTTGGTGTCACATCAAGGACTGCATGAAACTGCGAATTCCTCTTCCTTTCAACATTTAGATTCTAGAATAACCTCTAGGAAGCAAAGCTAAAACTGGGGGAAGAAAGCTTTATTTGCAGTGCTCTGTTGACTCTGGTGATCTACAGCTTTGCCCAGGAAAATGGCCAAAATAGAACAAATTCACATGAAAGGGCTTCAAAGCTGTGCTTTGAATAAAGTAGTGATTGCTAAATAGGCTGTTAAACATTAACTATTTCAAGTAGTTCCACTAAATGAGACCACATTTTCTTCTTCAGTAGCTTCAGTGCGCTCTACAAGAAATGCACTTGGCCGTGGAATTTGTAGGTAGAGAGTTGGTTCCTGTGGGGACAAAAAACAGGCTTTATATTTGCACAGGCCCTTTGCTGCGCTTTTCCAAGGCCTGCTGAGGACCAAGGCCTGGGCCAGCCACTGTCTGCCGGAGCTGCGATGGAACGCTGTGTCCAGGCAGTGTGTCACATGCTCGGTGGCCTCACACTCAGTGTTTTAGGACAAAGCCTACCTTTAAATTGAATTTCAAATTAACCTTAAAGTTGCAGAGGGTCCTGAGAAGACTAGTCCAGTGGCGGGGTGGGGGTGGGGTGGGATGAGGCCTTGTTAAAAGATTTACCCTGGTCCAGGAAGATCCCACGTGCTGCCGAGCAACTAAGCCCGTGCGCCACAACTACTGAGCCTGTGCTCTACAACCCGCCAGCCACAACTGCTGAGCCCGTGTGCCACAACTACTGAAGCCTGTGCACCTAGAGCCCATGCTCTGCAACAAGGGAAGCCACTGCAATGGGAAGCCCACGCACCACAACAAAGAGTAGCCCCTGCTAGCCACAACTAGAGAAAGCCCATGTGCAGCAACGACGACCCGACGCAGCCAAAAGTAAATAAATTTATTTTTAAAAAAAGATTTAGAAAATCAGAACAGTTTGGTTGAATTCAAGTATCAGAATGTAAATGGGGTTTCCATGTTTTGATCGTAATCGACCTCTTTTTTAAAAAAATTTATTAATTAATTGTTTTTGGCTGCTTCAGGTCTTCGTTGCTATGCACGGGCTTTCTCTAGTTGCGGCGAGTGGGGGGCTACTCTCCGTTGCAGTGTGCAGGTCTCTCATTGCGGTGGCTTCTCTTGTTGCGGAGCACGGGCTTCAGTAGTTGTGGCTCATGGGCTTAGTTGCTCCGCGGCATGTGGGATCTTCCCGGACCAGGGTTCGAACCCATGTCTGCTGCATTGGCAGGTGGATTCTTCACCACTGCGCCGCCAGGGAAGTCCTCGACCTCTTTCTAGTTTGTTTTATTTCTTCTTGGACATGCACATCCTGGTCTACGGGTAGGATGTGTGCAGCTGAAGCAAACGGAAGCAGTAACAGATGCTAAAGGGCACAGAGAAGTGAAGTCACAGGGATCTTCTGAAATTAGCAGCGGTTTCTCAATTTCTGTGTCCCTTTCTCTTCTCTGGTAAAACATCCCTCCTGTAGGAGTTTTGGGGTGAAGTTTTAACAAAGTACTCAAAACGAATGACTCAGTTTTCAGACTTGCTAACATTTGGAAGGATTTGGAGAAAATATTTATAGTTATGTTTAGCATCTTTTCTTTGGAGTTTGCTGCTTCAGTGGGAGAATTTTCTGTTCATAGTAGAGGTGTGTGTAAAGCGAGCACAGTTGATGCTGTGATTTCGCTGCACTGGGGGCACTGTATGCCCGAGGGGAAGAGGCTCATCCAGCTAGCCCCACCCGCACTAGTCCCACCTCTTCCTTCGGAGGACCCTCTCTGCCTTCCCTTTGCCCCCTCCGCCTCCAGAGCAGCCCCTGCTCTTCCCTAGCCCGCCCAGTGTCCTGGCCTCCCCTATGGGAGCCTTGAGCTGACTCTTCCTGTGTGGACTGGCCCATCTGGTCTCCGTGGTCGTTTACTCTGCCTGGATTATAGCTCTTCCTGGAAAAGAGAGAAACTAGGAGAACTAAGACTAATATGACTGGTAAGTGGCCAAACGAACACTTAAAAACTTACTTTAAACTCAGCTGCTTTGGGTATTTTTAGCTATATGAACAGAAAAAACCCAAAATAAATATGCAAACATGGTAACAGGTAATCCCATGAGAATGCCGTGCTCGCAGATCCTGCCAGTGGGCACAGAACTTGATGCTGCTTTACACATCCAGATCTTTAGAGAAGTTCACAGCTAGCGTCAGGAAGGCTTGCGTTGGAGAGGCGTTAGGGTTAGAGAAGTCCCCCACCCCTGCTGGGCCTTCCATTGACTTGTCTCGGGGCACCGGGAGCGCACAGGGCGCAGGGAGAGCGGCTCTCACTCTCTGCTCCCATCCAGGGCGGCTCTGGGCGACCCTGGATGCTGCTCATACTTCCTCCACGGCTGGCATAGGTCACAAACACAGGGGATGGGGATGTCTGAAGGAGCGGGGCACCCACACCCCAAAGCCCAGCTCTGCAGGTCCAACCAGCCGCCTGCTTCTAAGAATTTTGGAGTGTTCTGAAGACTCGTGTTCCCTCCTGACATAAAAGTACAAGACCTTGGGGGTAATTAAGCCAGATTCCTCTCACTGCATTTGGGGCACCATGGGTTAAATCCCTCCTCACATCCCAGTGAGCGATACCACACAGAGACACGACACGGCATCCTGGGACAGGGAGCTCAGAGCTCCGCGTGCCAAACATGAGACACAGTTGCATCTTGACAGTACCGGTTTTTTAATAAGAGAAAGAGAACAGCGTTGCCAGTTACATGCTTAGTGTCTAGGAGGTCCCTGCTCCTGAGGATGTTGCCAGGGGTTCATGCTGAGGCCCAAGTTGAGTTCTGCAGGATGCGTGCAGCATGGGCAGCGACATCCCCTGCACTATGCTTCCCAGAGGAGGTTTTCTTCCCATGGAGAATAAAAATGTCAGTTACCAAGTATGTCTGATGATTCTGTTTTTGTTTAAAAAAAAATAAAATTATGTGCAGGACTTCCTTGGTCGTCCAATGGTTAAGAATCTGCCTTCCAGTGCAGGGGACGTGGGTTTGATCCCTGGTCAGGGAACTAAGATCCCACATGCCGTGGGGCAACTGGGCCTGTGTGCCACAACTATGGAGCCTGCGGGCCACAACTAGAGAGCCCGTGTGCTACAACTACAGAGCCCATGTGCTCTGGATCCTGCATGCCGCAACAAAGAGCCTACGCGCCACAACAGAAGATCCCATGTGCCGCAAGTAAGACCCAACACAGCCAAAAATAAGTAAATAAATATTTTTTAAAAATTGTGTGTGCACTGAAAAAATTCTATAAAGATATACAGCAAAATGATAGCAGTGATTATAGCTGTGTGGTGCTGTTGTGCCTGATTTTTCTTCTTCCTTTAATTCACTTCTATTTTGTGAATATCTTGCAATGAATTTATATTACTTAAGGATTAAGTTCATAACTGAATAATCTAATAAGAATCAGTCTTGGGAAATAATCAGAAATGTTCCCAAAGCTCTTTGTTTTTATGCTGTTTATGACAGTGGAAGCTTGACTGTGTGCAGTACAGACAGTGAGGCTGCGTAGGGGAGTGAAGCAGGGGTGGCACCCGCCCTTGTAAAGAGTCTGCTTAGCAGATTATCACAATGACAGTTATTATAATAATTACGGATGGGGACTTCTCTGGCGGTCCAGAGGTTAAGACTTGGTGCTTTCATTGCCGAGGGCCCGGATTCAATCCCTGGTTGGGGAGCTAAGATCCTGCAAGCCACGCAGAGCAGCCAAAAAATAAATAAATAAATAAATAAAATGCATAGGCAGGGCATTACAACAATTGTTATGGCTTTATCCTTTATGTTCTAGAAGCTGGGGAAAGATTGCACACGTTAGGTAGAAAAATGGGAGCCATAAAAAAGACCCAAATCAAACTTTCAGGGATAATTGTAGTCCCTGAGATGCAAATCCCCTGGATGAGATCAGCGGCAGTGTAGACATCGCAGGAGAAAAGATTGGTGAGCTCGAAGGCACAGTGATTAAAAGCTTCCAAACTGAAACAGAGAGAAAAGAGACTGGAAAAAAAATGCAGGGCATGAGTGAGCACAGGACAACTTCACGTGGCCTAATGTAAATACAGTCAGAGTTCCAAAGGAGAAGAGAGAGGGGGAGGTGACAGGAAAAATACTTGAGGAAATATGGCTGAAAATAACCCGAACTTGATGAAATTATTATGTTGAGTGAAGAAGTCAGGTGGAAAAATAATACATATTCTAATGATTAATTTACATGAGATTTAGAGAACGCTGACTCATCTGTAGTTCCAGAGAGCAGTGGTTGCTTGGGGACCTGTGAGGGCATCAGGATTGGAAGGGGTTATGAAGGAGGGGTGCGGGGTGGTGTCAGCAGTGTAGGCATATGGCAACAAGGATCAAATTGTACCCCTTTTTCCTTTTTGGCTGTGCCACGCGGTTTATAGGATCTTAGTTCCCCAACCAGGGATTGAACCCAGGTCCCAGCAGTGAAAATGCAGAGTCCTAACCACTGGACCGCCAGGGAAGATTATCACAATGACAGTTATTATAATAATCGTACACAAATCGTACGCTTTAAATGTGTGCGTTTTATTATATGTGAGTCACACCCCTGCAGAGCTGTTTAAAATGTATCAGGCAGTAAAAAAGTGTAAAGGAATGTGAGAGTGCGTGGGGCTGTGCTGGGCGCTGCAGGGGAGCAGGGGTGAGGGAGGCCGCCCCTGGAGGGAGATGAAAGCTCAGTGACCAAAGGCAGAGGGGGCAGTAGGTCAGGGTAGCAGCCAGGAAGGAGACCCAGGTCACCAAGGGTTGCCAGCTCTGGCTCCTGTGGACGATATAGTCCTTGAACTGGGCCTGGCAGACCCAGTGGGCACTTCCAGTGACCAGCAAGTAATTCATTTGGTCCAGTAAGTTTCTGAGTAGGGAAAAGTGCTGCTCCATGGTGCTTTGGGCAGGACAGTTCGTTGTTGGGGACAGTCCATTCTTGGGGACCATCCTGAGCCTGGTGAGACATCAGTTTCTTGTGCCTCTCGGCTCTAAATCCTAGTCGTACCCAGCAAGACCCTCTGGAAGGGTAGGATGCAGGAAGGGCATCGTGTGACAGGAGACTCAAGAGGTCCTCGGGCTCAGGTTCTGGGGGAGTTGGCCCTTGGCCTGGAGAGTTTGCCGTTGACCCCAGGGGCAGTGGGTGTTCCCGACGGCTGGGGCGCGACAGGCTCTAGGCAAGGAAGGCCTGCAGTGAGCCGTGAAACTCTTCGGCCTGGCTCCCTGGATCCAGAGTGCACATCTGTGAGACGCAGGGCTGGGGTGGCAGGTGAGTGGGGACCCTGACGCCGAATGTTTGGGGCACAGGAAGCCAGTGTGTGTTGGGGTCCAGGCCTTCTCTCGGTGATGAGACCGGCTGCCCCCGTTGTGCCTGCCAGCTCTGTTACTGATGCATCAGGTCTTGCTGACATGGCGGGAAGGTGTGGCGGCATTTCCCCCTCAGCAGCAGGGGACAGTGTTCGGGGACACAGCGGCCCCTGGGGCTCTGCCAGCCAGGACCTCCAGTGTCAGAGTGTGCTATTTGAAGTCAAAAGAACCTGAACTGGGCTTCCCTGGTGGCACAGTGGTTGAGAGTCTGCCTGCTGATTCAGGGGACACAGGTTCGTGCCCCGGTCCGGGAAGATCCCACGTGCTGCGGAGCGGCTGGGCCCGTGAGCCATGGCCTCTGAGCCTGCGCATCTGGAGCCTGTGCTCCGCAACGGGAGAGCCCACAACAGTGAGAGGCCCGCATACCGCAAAAAAAAAAAAAAAGAACCTGAACTAAAAGTTATTTTTTTCCATATGAGACCAAATGACCTTGGGCACGTTGTCCAAACTCACTGGCCCTTCATCTCCTGACCAGTAAAGTGAAGAATCACATCCACCTGGGGACCGGCTGAGGTACTTGCTGAGAATGTCCAGTCCTGGGTCCCTCCCCTGGAGATCAGCTCAGCAGGATGGGGCTCAGGCATCGTGGTTGGTTGGTTCTTATTTTAATCAGAGTCACACACGTAACTGTACAGGTTACACGTCAGCTGGTTCTACAGGTGTGCTACAGGAAACGCGTCTCCCGCCCATCATCCCCCGTCTAGAGAACTCCTTTCTTTTGGCGTCATCTCCCTGAGTAACTTCGTAGGGAGCTGCGTCTCTATCCTTCTAGCTCTAGAGGTTTTCGGTTGACTCCTGCTGGAAGGGAAGGATGCCTGTCCCCCCAGCCGTGCGCCCGTCTCCCTGCTTACATCCTCGGGAGCTGCGGTGCTGTGATGGGGCGCACACCCTTCAGAGCTGAGGCGGGCAGTAAACTGCACTCCGTTTGCTTGTCCGCACGACTCTCTGTTTTCCCTGGGCTCGATCGGTGTCTTTTTTTCCCATCTGGTTTTCTGTGTTTTACACATTCAACCCTAGGCTCTCCCTGCCAGCTGTGTCCGTTTCCCTTCCGTACACTTGGGCGTGTGGGCTCCATCCCATTCTTGGAGTCATGTGTCCTGGATGCTCTGGCCGGCCCTCTGGCCTGATCACTCTGTCCTCCTGGGCCCCCTTTGCCTTGCTCGTGCTTTGGATTCCTTCTCTCCTGGATCCTTTGTCTTCCTCTTTCTGTCTTTTTGGTGGAGTTTGTCCTCCGGTCGGTTCCTGAGAAGGGTCTGTAGAGGTAACTTCTGGGCGCGTTGTGTGTCTGAGAGTCTTTGCCCACGTTCGCCCTTGGCCTTGTGTGAGTACAGCAGTCTAGGTTGGAAGTAGGCTTCCTTTAGAATTTTAAGGTCTTCTTCCCTCACCTCCTGGTGTCCCGTGTTGCTGTTGAGAAGTTTGAAGCCATTCTGATACCTGACCCTTGATATTTGACCCGCTTTTTCTCTCTGGACGTTTGTAAGATCTGTTTGTTCCCAGCGTTCTGAGAGCAGAGAGTGATGTGTGCCTGGGGGAGCCTGTTTTATCCTTCGTGCCAGGAGCCCTTTCAGCCTGGAGCTCACGGCGTTTGTTCTGTGATGTGTCCTGTTCCCATGCTGGCAGTCACCTTCTGGCCTCTGCCCCTCCCATTTCTGTGTCCTCTTTCTGGGCGTCCTCCTTTCGTACTGTGGGCTTCCTAAAGTGGCCTCTACTTTTCTTACGCTTTCTCTCCTATTTTCTTTCTCTTTATGTTTTTATCTTTCTTCTTTATCCTGCAACCCCTCTCTTGGGTTATTTCTATAAAAATATACACACACACATACATACACACACACACACACACACACACACAAACATACACTTTTTTTTTTTTGGCCACACTGTGAGGCTTGTGGGATCTTAGTTCCCTGACCAGGGGTTGAACCCAGGCCCTCGGGAGTGAGAGCATGGAGTCCTAATCACTGGACCGCCAGGGAATTCCTCTGTGATTATATTTTAAATTTCTGGACGCTCCTTTTGCTGTTTCACAGTGGTCGAGTCTTCTCTTGCCCTCAAGGACGTTTTTGAAGTTTCTTCCCATGCGTGGTCTCCGTGTCCCTTGAGTTGCCTGCTTTCTGTCTCTCCGCTGTCTTCTCCACGCAGAGGCTTTCTGTAGCCATTGGTGACCTTGGTGTAAGCAGGGGGCCACAAGCCTGGCTGGGGCCCCTGAGCGTGCGTGAGACTTGCTGGCTGCAGTCTCTGCACGGCGATCGGGCTGTATGGTTTGCTGGGGGGGGGGGGGG
>NW_006783036.1:2231430-2233664 GCF_000442215.2 Lipotes vexillifer | reverse complement strand
GGGGGGGCGGTCCCTGCTCTCAGCTGCTGAGTCCTTTCCTGCTCATTCTCCACTTTCCAGCCTCCAAAGTTGTGTGGCAGTTTTCTCCGCTTGTCATTATCCTTGTGAGATTTGAACTTAAACAACAACAAAAAAAACCTCTTCCACTCTCGCTGTAGTGTTGTTTCTTGCAGAAGGGATTGCAAGGATAGATGCGTGTGTTCCTTCTGTTATCATTGCCCAGGAGGCTGTGGGCTTTTCATAGCTCTGCAGGTGATTTGGGCGCCATGATGTAGGTCCTCCCTTCCAACTCCGCACTTGTGTTGGTAGGGCTCATCAGAGGATGCCCCCTCCCTCCTGTCCATTTTCCTTTAATCCTCTGAGCATCTCTGAGTGGTGTCGAGGTATCGGTGGAGCTCTCTCTTACACAGCGAGTCATTGACGAACACAGTGGTGCTGCCTGCAGGTGAGGGGGAAGACCTCCAAAAATGGAGTCTAACGCTGTTGGGCGGAGCGGCCCCACTTTGAGGGCAGTTGGTTTTCTGCCACTTCTTTAATCTTTTCCCCACATCGCCTTTTTTCCCATGGCTCCATTTGAACACCTGTTGTTTTGAGCTTTCATCCCCTCAAGTCCTGTTACTAAGAAACATTGGCCTTCCCTGGGGTATTTGACCCTAAACCTTTCTTTTCATTCCGGAAGGCTGTGACCCCCAGTCCAGGGCCGCCAGGGTACAGATGGGCCTCCCCAGCCCTGCAGCAGTCCGCTTACCAGTCTCTTAACACCCGATGACCCAGAGATTAAAACAAACACCCAGGGATCTGTCCCAGCTGACAGGTGTGTGCGAGTACCAGGAAGGGTCTGCATGCGGTCCCAGGGGAGCAAGCCACAGGGTCACCTCCAGGGACCTTTCCCTTCTGGGTTTTGCTGCTCTGGACGGCCACCCCAGGCTGCCTGGGCAGCAGCTGGTGAACAGGGCCTCAGCACCAGGCATTCAGTTGAGCAGCTGAATGTGAGAAGCTCTTGGAGGCACCTGCACCCTGGGATAGAGTTTCTGCAGACCTCGTATCACAGCAACGCTGGAGCCCCGCTGCTGACCACGGGCACAGTCATCTGGACTGGGGTCCGCTCCCCAGTGGTGAACAGAAAGAGTGATCACAGCCGACCTCACCAGCCCCTGCTTAGGAAGAACGGAACGTAACAGCTGCCCAGGAAACCTGTTTCTGAGTGTTTTTCTTTAGCACATCCCCCTGCAATTAGCAGATGCTGTGTCTTGCTGGATTCAGACCAGATGCGGGGGCCAAGGAGATTTCAGGAGCTGGTGCAGGAATCCCCAGGGGGGACGTCCTCTGGCTTTGCAGTCGGCCAACTAGAGGAAGAAAGAAACAGAGGGACTTTGCTCCCATCCAGAGCCCGGCATCTGGTGGTCTCGCTCAGCTGGGTCAGCAGTTTTAGCAGTGCAACTCATTCTCCAGATAAAATCCTATACTTCAGCCAAACGTGTTCCACCAGTACTGGCAGAGCTGCTCCCGTGCACCTGCCCTGGGTGCCTGCCACAGGGGTCCAAGGCAGCTCGCAGAGCGGGGCTCGCAGGCCTCCGGGGAGACCACTGGGCGGCACAGCAGGCCCAGGGCAGCCAGAACTGCCATGTCCCAGACTCAGAGCGTGAAAACCTGGTAGGGGAGCCCCGCAGGTCACCTGCTCATCCTCCAGCTGAGGACACAGAGCCCGAGGAGGAGGGGGTCTGCCCCGGGTCACGCGCTGAGTTGGAGGCCAAAGTGTCTGAGAGCCTGCTGGTACTTTAAATACAGGCTGTTAACACTGGTATCCAGGTTTGAAGCTTATGTGAAATGAGAAGGAATAGACCAGAGGCAGCACGAGGATCCCCTACAGGAGAAAGCGCGGAAGAACTAAAATGACCCGACAGACCTCAGAAAGTGCAACAACTCTGGGGCCACGTGCCTAGGGACAGCCTGAGGGCTTCCCTACAGCAGCCTCGGGGTGCTTGGTCCAGACCCCAAATCCTCAAGGAAAGGCAGAGTTCATCGTGTGTCACAAATGTTAGGTGGATTCAAGGTTCATTAGGACAGAGGGAGGGCACAACTTGGAGGGGAAGGAAGGGGATCAAGAAAGTGCGACTGGCCGCCATGAGGTAAGGGGTTTCTCTCCAGAAGGCATCTTTCGTGCTTCTCTCCAGAAGGTCTGTGCTTCTCTGCAGGCTCTCCGATTCATCCACCTTGGTGTTCCTGAAACATTC
>NW_006783036.1:2215238-2231420 GCF_000442215.2 Lipotes vexillifer | reverse complement strand
TGCTGAATTTTATCCAAGGTCACATAAAGTCCATACCAGAAGGATCTGTCTAGATAAACATTACCTTTGGCTGCAAATTTTTCTATTTTTTTTCTTTTCTCCTGGATTTATTCACATTCTGGCTGAGGGAAGTGTGTGTGTGTGTGTGTGTGTGTGTGTGCCTTGGGACAAAGGCTCAGTCTGCTACAAGTCTGGAGAACTCTGGTCTGAGCCCTAGAGCCATGGGCAGGACCCTCACTTCTCAGCCTTAGTTTTGTCAGTTTTCTCACCCAGGATATGAGGGGGTTGGGCTTAGCCGGTCTCCTGCATCCTTTCCAGCCCCAAATTGGTTTTGGTGAGGCCTTGATTCAGAAAAGCCAGAGCTTTTTAGTAAGAGGCTGTGTTTTCTCTTGAGCTGGAGTTGGTTGTGCTGCCCTCCCTCTCCTCACGTGGGGTTCCTGAGCCTTGCTGACCCCCGATATGCCAGTTGCATGAGGGTTTCTTGAGCAGAGGCTCTATGAGGCCAGCCACGCTTGGAGCTCTGCGGGCTGTGAAAATGGAAAAGCGTGATGGATTCCGAGTCTGCCCAGCCCCTAGAGGAGTGGGGTATAGGGTCACACTGGGGAAGGCCTGGTGGGATGAGCCTGGATGGAGCCCCTTTGGGCTGGGAGATGGGGCAGGGGGTCCTTCAGGAGGCCAGTGAAGCAGGCGGTTTGTGAGCAGGGAGGGTTTTCGCAGCAGTCTTGCAAAGGGGAATCCAGAGGTGGGGTGCAAAGTCCTGTTTGCTTAGAGCCAAAGCCCAGCGCTGTTGGGCCTGGCCAGCCGTGAGGCCAGAAAGGGGGTGCTGCTGGGAGAGGGTGCAGGGCTGTGGGGGGTGGGGGTTACCCTGCAGGTAGCAGGGACCGTGGCCAACAGTGCAAGACAGTTAGATGCCCAGCGCAGACTATCCTGCAGCCCCAGATAGGATGGAGACCAGTTCGGAGGCCCCTGAAGCAACTGAGGCCACACACCACAGGGGCCAAGCTTGCAGTCTCACGAAATTGGGTAGAAAACCAATGTTAGTGAAAATAGCTGAGGGAGGGGTGGACGACTTCTGGGTTGCACACTTCTGCCTGCCTCAGCTGCCACCGGCGGAGGGCAGGTAAACGGTGACCAGAGCCATCAGCTGTATCTCTCCATTGTCTGTGATTACCAGAGTCATTTATCCTATGAGTGTGTGGTCTTTTTTTTATTATTATTGGAGTATAGTTGATTTACAAATGCTGTGTTAGTTTCTTCTGTACAGCAAAGTGAATCAGTTATACATATACATATATCCACTCTTTTTTAGATTCTATTCCCATACAGGCCATTAGAGAGCACTGAATAGAGTGCCCTGGGCTATACAGTAGGTTCTTATTAGTTATCTATTTTATATATAGTAGTGTGTATATGTCAATCCCAATCTCCGAACTTATCGTAACCACAAGTTTGTTTTCTACATCTGTGACTCTGTTTCTGTTTTGTAATTAAGTTCATGTGCATCCTTTTTTTAGATTCCACATATAAGCGATATCATATGATATCTGTCTTTCTGTGTCTGACATACTTCACTCAGTATGACAATCTCTTGGTCCATCCATGTTGCTGCAAATGACATTATTTTGTTCTTTTTTATGGCCGAGTAACATTCCATTGTATATATGTACCACATCTTCTTTATCCATTCCTCTGTCAATGGACATTTAGGTTGCTTCGCATGTCCTGGCTATTATAAATAGTGCTGCAGTGAACACCGGGGTGCATGCATCCTTTCAAATTATGGTTTTCTCCAGATATGCCTAGGAGTGGGATTGCTGGGTCATATGGTAGTTCTGCTTTTAGTTTTCTGAGGAACCTCCATACTGTTCTCCATAGTGGCTGCACCAATTTACATTCCCACCAACAGTGTAGGAGGGTTCCCTTTTCTCCACACCCTCTCCAGCATTTATTGTTTGTAGACTTTTTGATGATGGCCATTCTGACCGGTGTGAGGTGATACCTCATTGTCGTTTTGATTTGCGTTTCTCTAATAATTAGTGATTTTGAGCATATTTTCATGTGCTTTTTGGCCATCTGTATGTGTGGTCTTCAGAGTGTGTGGTGTGGTCTTACCACAACTAATTTAGTGACTGTAGTTCGAATTCTTGGGGGAATATACGAGACGAGAAGCTTGGAGTCAGAGTTAACAAGTACTGTATGTAACTCGAAAACAAGCTTGTCTTGATTCCAGGAAACACAGAACCTGTCACATTTCCAGTTCATGTTATCTAAACTCAGCTGTATTTTTGCTGCATCTGGCAGCTAAGATGAATCCCTTAACCTGAGAACGGTCACTTTGGGCCCCCAGGCCAGTGCGCACAGCAGCAGAACCTTTGGAGTCCCAGTTTGGGAACAGTCCATCACGTGAAAACTTCACCCCTTAACTTCAGCATCATGTCTAGTCAAGATCTCAGTTTATAAATTGTGGAGAGTCTCTCAGTTAATGGGAGAGAGTAATGGTGTATCCTGTAACACTGGTGTTACTTGTTCATAATAATGAGTAACAGTGCTTATCTTTTGAGAACATGGGGTGTTTACAGTCATGAGCAGCCCCTTTGATTTGTAAATATCAAAGCAGGTTGGTGGCTGTGATCTGGGTGCTTCCAGAAAGGGGGTGTGGCTCCCTCCCCATCACCCGCACTGCAGCTCATCTTTAAAGGACACTTAAAAATAAGCAGGAACAGGCGCACACCCACACACACACACTTGCACACGTACACACACACACACACACACACACACACACACACTGTCTCACAGACTTTGGAAGCACACCAAGATTATACATAATTTTTGAGCATTTCCAAATGATGTTAAATCTTAAATTCCTTATTTATTCCATTTTACAAATTGCATCCTTCTTTCTTTTCTTCATTTTTATGAAGTTTTTGTTTTGTTTTGTTTTTGTTTTTGCAGTACGCGGGCCTCTCACTGTTGTGGCCTCTCCCGTTGCGGAGCACAGGCTCCGGACGCGCAGGCTCAGCGGCCATGGCTCACGGGCCCAGCCGCTCCGCGGCATGTGGGATCTTCCAGGACCGGGGCACGAACCCGTGTCCCTGTGCCCCCTGCATCGGCAGGCAGACTCTCAACCACTGCACCACCAGGGAAGCCCAATTTTTATGAAGTTTTGAATATGAATAAACCAAAATTCTAGCCTGCCTGCTGCTTTTTCTCATTGAGATTTTTATTGTGAAAACTGCAGATTCACTTGCATTTGTAGGAAATCATAGAAACCCTGTGTACCTTTTACCCAGTCTCCCCCAATGATGACATCTTGCAAAAATGATAGTACATTGTCACAATCAAGGCCTGTCTACTTTTTGTTTTTTAAAAAGTTGTGGTAGGGGCTTCCCTGGTGGTGCAGTGGTTAAGAATCCACCTGCCGATGCTGGGGACACGGGTTCAAGCCCTGGTCTGGGAAGATTCCCACATGCCGTGGAGCAACTAAGCCCGTGCGCCGCAACTACTGAGCCTGCGCTCTGGAGCCCGCGAGCCACAACTACTGAGCTCACATGCCACAACTACTGAGCCCACATGCCACAACTACTGAGCCCGCGTGCCTCGAGCCCATGCTCCGCAATAAGAGAAGCCCGCACACCACAACAGAGTAGTCCCCGCTCACGGCAACTAGAGAAAGTCCAGCACAGCAATGAAGACCCAACGCAGCCAAAAATAAATAAGTAAATAAATTTATTTAAAAGAAAAAAAAAATTGTGGTAAAATACACATAAAATTTACCATCAGTGGCATTCAGTGCATTCACAACGTTGTGTAACTTTTATCACTGTGTGATTGCAGAGCAGTTTCATCATCCCAGAAGGAAGCCCTGCACCCAGTAGCAGTCCCTCTCCATTCCTCCCACCCCCCAACCCCTGGCAACCACTAATCTGCCTTCTCTCTGTATGGATATTTCTCTCCTGGATGTTTCATATAAGTGGAGTCATACAATATGTGGCCTTTTGTGATTGGCTTGGTTCACTGAGCATCATTTTTAAAAAAAATATTTATTTATTTATTGGCTGCGTTGGGTCTTAGTTGCAGCACATGGGATCTTTCGTTGGCTCTCTAGTTGAGAGGCGTGGGCTTAGTTGCCTCATGGCATGTGGGATCTTAGTTCCCCAACCGGGGACTGAACCGGCGTCCCCTGTACTGCAAGACATTCTTAACCACTAGACCACCAGGGAAGCCCTGAGCATCATGTTTTTGAGGTTTATCCATGTTGTATCAGTATCAGTACTTCATTCCTTTTTTTTTTTTTTTTTTTGAGGTACGCGGGCCTCTCACTGTTGTGGCCTCTCCCGTTGCGGAGCACAGGCTCCAGACGCGCAGGCTCAGCGGCCATGGCTCATGGGCCCAGACGCTCTGCGGCATGTGGGATCCTCCCGGACCGGGGCACGAACCCGTGTCCCCTGCATCGGCAGGCGGACTCTCAACCACTGCGCCACCAGGGAAGCCCTCTTCATTCCTTTTTATTGCTGAACACTATTCCGTTGTATGGATAAGACCACATTTTGTTTACCCGCTCATCAGTTGGTGGACATTTGGGTTGTTTCCACCTTTTGGCTGTTGTTAAGAGTGTTGTCGTGAACATCCGTGTAGCTTCTGTTTGAACATCTGTTCCAATTCCTTAGGTATATGTCTAGGAGTGGAATTTCTGGGTCGTATGGTAATTCTATGTTTAACCTTGGAGGAACTGCCAAACTGTTTTCCACAACAGCTGCGCCATTTGACATCCCCAGCAGCATATATGAGGATTCCTGTTTCTCCATATCCTTACCAATACTTGTTTTCCATTTTCTTTTTTTTAGCCATTCTAGTGGGTGTGAAATGATGCCTCACTGTGGTTTTCATTTATATTAACCTAATGACTGATGACATTGAACATCTTTCCATATGTTTGTTGGCCATGTGTACGTCTTCAGAGAAATGTCCATTCAAGTCCTTTGACCTTTTTAAAGTTCAGTTGTCTTTTTGTTATTGGATTTTATTTTATTTTTGTTGTTGTTGGATTTTTAAAGAGTTTTTAATTCTGGATACTAGACCTTTATCAGATATATGATTTGGAGATATTTTCTCCTATTCTATGGGTTTTTTCACTTTCTTTATGGTGTCCTTTGATGTACAAAAGTTTTTAATTTTGATGAGGTCCAGTTTATCTTTTTTGTTATTGGTGCCATATCTAAGAAACCATTGCCAGATTTAGCTCTTCCATTTATTTATTTATTTATTGGCTGCGTTTTTGTTTTTCGTTGCTGCGCGTGAGCTTTCTCTAGTTTTGGTGAGTGGGAGCTATTCTTCGTTGCGGTGCGTGGGCTTCTCATTGTGGTGGCTTCTCTTGTTGCAGAGCATGGGCTCTAGGCACTTGTGCTTCAGTAGTTGTGGCACATGGGCTCAGTAGTTGTGGCTTGTGGCCTCTAGAGTGCAGGCTCGGTAGTTGTGGCTCACGGGCTTAGTTGCTCTGCGGCATGTGGATCTTCCCGGACCAGGGCTCAAACCCGTGTCCCCTGCGTTGGCGGGCGGATTCTTAACCACTGTGCCACCAGGGAAACCCTTACATTTATTTTTGATCCATTTCAAGTTAATTTTATATACCATGTGAGTTAAGGGTCCAGCCTCATTCCCTTATGTGTGTGCTGTCCAGTTTTCCTAGCACCATTTGTTGAAGACTACTCTTTTTTCATTGAATGATCTTGGCAACCTTGTCAAAAGTTACTTGGCTGTATAGATTTATTTCTGAACTCTCAATTCTGTTCCAGTGATTTATATGTCTATCCTTATGTCAGCATCACACTGTTTGATTACTGTAGCTTTATAATAGTTCTGAAATCAGGCAGTGTGAGTCTTCCAACTGTGTTTTTTATTTCAAGATTGTTTTGACTGTTCGGGGTCCCTTGTAATTCCATACAAATTTTAGGATCATCTCTTGCATTTCTGTAAGAATACCAGCTGGGGTTTTGGTCAGGATTTCATTGAAATCTGTAGATTGCTTTGGGTAGTATTGCCTTGTCCACTCCACAGTGTAGAGCACTGTCTCACAGAAGGTAGCGCACAGCAGGAGGGCTTGTTTAGTCACTTCTGGGCTCCAGCCCCGAAGTCTGATGTGGAAGGTCTGGCCCCAAGCCCAGGAATGTGCCAGTTTAACAAGGTCCCCCACGAGTCCCAGGGACTCCAGGGTTTGAGAACCACTCTGGCCTTACCCATCTTCCCTAGGGAGGGCTCTGGGGTTCAGCACGAGCGAGTTTCCTAGTTTGAAAATGGCCAGTTCGTGGGCAGGAGTAGTCTTCACAGCTGCTTCCTGTTCAGCCCCCTCTTGGCACTTTGGCCCTGCTTGACCTCTGGGAGTAAGGTCATTGGAATTTGTTCCAGTTGACTTTTGTGAAGCAGCATTTCTCGGGCCGAGTTCAGGAGCTCTCGGCGTGGCAGAGGGTGGGTGACATGGAATCTCCCTGTCTTTTCCGTACGGCCTTTTCTCCCAGAGGCCAGGGTGGTGTGCCTGTCTGACCTGCACTGAGTCCTCGATTCGGCTGGGAGGTCCTCTTGTTCATTGCGTCGTTTCTTGCCATCAGACCTCGGATACATTTCCAAACCTCTCTCTGTCTGAGCACCTCTGATCTCAGGGGGCCCAGCAGACCTTGCTGGGATCTGTTGAGGAGACCGACCTTGCAGGTGGTGCCCGGCCCTGCCCTGCCCGCTCCAGCCTCGGCCCTTCAGGCCGCGCTCCCTCCTGTGCATACGCTCTTGCCCCCCGGCACACACCTCCCTGCCCTTTTCTCCTGGTTCTTTCCTGGCCATCCTTCAGTCTCACCTCGCCGACAGCTCCTAGGGCAGCCCTGCCTGACCGCCTGTCTGACCCCAGGTACGTGCTCTCAGAGCAGCACGTTCTTCACCGCTGTAGCTCCCCTTACCTGTGGCAGCCTTACATGTCCTCATGTGACTGTTTGATTAACGACGTGTCTCTCACCAGACTTGAAAATCCAGGAGTCAAGAAGATTGATCCCCAGCACCCAGCACAGTGCCTGGCACGGGGCAGGCGCTCAGCCAAACACCTGCTGGATGGTTGGGGTTGGTGGGAGGTCGGTGGAGGCACGAATGGGCCGGTGCGGTGATGGGTGGGCGGGGTGAGCAGTGACAGGTAGACAGATGATGGCCGAGCGGCTGGTGGGGAAGCACCAGCCAGTGAGTTTCCAGAACCTCCTTCCTCTCTCCGCCTTATCAGACGAACACTCCTCGGGACCTGTTGTTTGACTGTCCTTCAGGACACACGGGTGACTGAGACACCTGGAAAAGACACAGAACATCGCCAGGGCTGTGACCCAGTGTCCCAGAGGATGGTGGCGGCATGTGGGGCTGGCGGGGGCGCCTGACAGCTCTTCTGTGCCTCCTGTCCCCTCCCGGGACAAGACCTTCTCTGAGGAAGAAGTCCTCTGCCCCTCTCCCTGCCTCCCACCCGCAGCGACCCCAGGACCTCACTGGCCCCTCCTCCCCTCCTGGAACCTTAACAGCCCGCCTCCCTGCGTCCCTCCCTCTCCCGTGAGCTGACTTGTCCAGGCAGCGCCCCAGCAGCCTCGTTCTGCCCTGTGGCCTCTTCTCTTAACCCTTTGCAGTCTGGGTCAACAGACCCTGCTGTGCCCTCCACCGCCCCTCTGCAGGCTTCCAGGGGCTGCTAATGGGCTCATTTTGTGTTCCTCCTGACCTCTGAGTAACACTTGCTACCACTGCCCAGCCCTTCCCGCCACTTCTTTATTATCCTATTAAAGTGTTTTCAAAGAGCCCCGCCCCTGCCTGCCCACCACCACTGGACACCAGAGTGACCAGTGGGGCATCTCAAATGCCGAGGCCTGGGCCCTCAGGGTGGTTGGCGTGAGCAGCCCGTGCTGAGAATCAGAGTGGGGACAGCATCTCCTGGGTCCTGCCCAGCGCCCCCAGCCGAGCTGTCTCTCACCTGGATTATTCCACCGGCTTCCAGCACGGGACTCCGCTCCTTCCAGCTTCCCTGAGGGTGGTCCTCGCAGTAGCAGTGTCCGCTCACATCACTCCTCTCTCCACACCTCCCTTAGCACGGAATCTGCTGCCTTCTCGCCTCTCCCTCCTCACTCGCTGGCATCCAGGCTGGCGTGCCCCTGCTGGGGCGGCAGGGTCAAGGACCCCCACCCCCACCCCATTGCCGTGGTGTTCCCCTGGCCCCTCTCTCCCCCTTACATGACGCAGCCCTGGTGTGTTTGCCTGGCCCACCCCCAGTGGATTGGAGGCTGTGTGAGGACAGAGGCGCGTGGTTTGTCTGCAGGGGAGGTTTCCCCGGCACCCAGCATCTGAGGTGCTTGGCGTTTGCTGAGCAAGTGACCGCGTGGCTTCACAGGGAGGTGTGTGTCCAGGAAGCAGCCGATCCAAGAGCTGCGGGGGTGGCATGGTTTTCCGCGGAACCCAGCCTGGGAAATGCTGCAGGATGACACCCCTCGTAGGATGTGTCCCTACGGGTGCCTTGCTCATCCTCGTAATGTGCAGTCAGCAACGTCCCTGCTTGTATTCCAGCTGCTTCTGCTCTCCTGTCCTTTGAGAACTGGCTTATGTCCTTGCCCCTCCCGCTGCCTCCCCTGGGAGTGAGGTTCAAGTCCTGTCCTCGCATCATCGAGTTTGGGGGTGGGGGACAGCCGCTCATGCCCTGAAAGCCCGCCGAGCTGTACACTTAGGGTTTGTGTTGTTTTTTAAAGGTGTGTGACCCTTCAGTAAAAAGCTATCTTTTTATTGGATGAGAACAAGTGAAGGGCTGGGCTCAGGCACCGTCTCAGAGGGAAGCAGGGAGCCTCGTGTCCATGTCCCTCTCAGCCCGGGCAGGTGTAGCTCCCCCGGCCAGGAGCTGTGTGGGGTTGTGCAGGGTGGGTTGCAGCCTGCCCTGTGCACGAGGGCGTGTGGGGGAAGGGCAGGCCGGCCGAGGCCCCGAGGAGGCAGGGGCGTCACGCCGAGGAGTTCCCGCTGTACTCTGGGCAGTCGGGAGACATGGCAGCGAGGCAGGCGGGCAGGCACGAGGGGTCCCACAGTGTCAGGGCAGCCTGGTGACTGGCGGGTGGCAGGCAGGACCGTGCCCGAACCGGGCAGTGGGGCCGGGGGGCCGAGGGGTCCAGGTTCAGAGCTGTCCAGGAGACGACGGGCGCCCAAGGAGGGAGAGGGGAGAGAAGGGGCGCCGACCCGCCCTGGCCGCCCGTGGCGGTCCTCCTCCCGGCCCTTCCTCCCCCTGCGAGGCCTTCTCCCCGCCCGCCGGCTCTTTCCTGCCTCCGCATCACGGTGTCTTCTCTGTCTTCCCACTGCTCCACTGCCCGGAAACTTCGTGGCTTCGAGCAGCGCTTTACTACTCGTACCTCTCAGGGCTCTGGGGCTGGGATGCGGGCGGAGTCCAGCATGGACGGCTCCTCCCTGCTTCACCACGGCGGGGCCTCTGGGCCCCGCACACCTCTCTCCCCTCCGCGGGGCCTCCGCACCGCAGACCCCTCCACGCCGGCTGAGCTCCGAGAGGAGACGCTGACGCTGCCTGCTCCTCGAGACCAGGCTCGGCCCTGCCAGCGGGATGCTTCCGCCATGTTGTTTTGGTCAAAGAAGTGAGAGGCCAGATTCCAGGGGAGGGGCACAGAGCCCCGTCTCCGTAGAGCCCAAGAAGTCACAGCCACACCAGTCATGGGAAAGCGGAGAGCGCTTTCAGTACTTATGTTCTTGCCTGAAAAGCATTTAGGATGCTCCTCAGCTGAGAGAGCCCATGAGTTCCGATTGCATCTCCCACAGGCACACAGGGCGTGTCAGCCGCGTCTGTGCCCAGCGTGGTGTGCCGATCGATCGCAGGGCCGTCCGTCCGCTCCCCGCAGCCCCTCATCCTCTCTAGAGTGGTGTGTGTCTGGTGGGGGGGGATGCTGGGCCTAGGGCACCCCTCCCCTAACACGAGGCTGAGCGGGCTCACTGGCCTCCTCGCCTGACGGTTCCTGTTTCCTGCGAAGCTCGTGGCAGCTGTGCACAGTCGGCCTGGCTCTCGGCCTGGCCCTCTCTGTATGCCAAGCAGAGCAGAAGAGGGGGGCTCGGGGCCATGAGTGGCGAGACCCACGTCCACAGACACCCGCCTTGACCCCTCCCCAAGCTGCCCAGCCACCCTTGATCGAGCTCCCGGGCCGGTCCACACACCTCCTCCCTGCGGACCCTCTGTCCCAACACTCTCAGCGGCAACTCCATGTTTTGGTGTCTTTTACCTTTATAACTTACAAAATTTAACTTTTCATTTTGAAAAACTTCAGACCAACGGAAAACTTGTAGGCAGATTTCAGTAACTCCCATAGCCTCAGGTCCACCCAGAGTCACCCACTGCCAGCACTGGGCCACGTTTGCCTTCTCTCCGAGCATGAAGCTGTGAACAGGGGCTTGTGAGAACCCTCAGGCCAGGCCCCCGGCCACCTCCGCTTCCCCTGTGGCACCTGCCGTCTGTCGCTGCCCGGCAGCCCGCCCCCCTGGCCCGGCGCCCCGCAGGTCTTCTCCCCACGTCCTTTCCTTCTTCTGTCACCTGGCCCATCTTTGTTCCCCAGGACATGCAGCACTGAAGAGTTGGGGCTCCCTGCTTGGCGGGAGGTCCCTCAGCCTGGGTCTTCGGGGCGTTTCTATCCCTGTGAGGCTGCGCTCTGGGGACAGGCCTGGCCCCCCCACCCCCTTACCCACCGCTCCTGCCGTGTCGGGCTGCCCTGGGAGATGCGGGAACTGCCCTCCGCAATCATGTGCGCCCACCTCCTTCCCTGAGGAAAGGCCCTTCCTGCTTCCAGCCCGCCGGGGTCGCCCTGGTCAGCGTCCACTCCAGCCCCAGCGACCAGATGCTGTGGGCCCTGGACAGCAGGTGGAACGTGCACGTCCGAGTTGGGATCACCGAGGAGATGCCGGTGGGGACCGACTGGGAGCACGTGCCAGGTAGAGGTGCTGGGTGGGCGGTGGCCACTGCGGCCACACTGGGGCCTGGTTTGTTTCCGAGGCTCTGCTGAGGCAGGTGACAGCAAGCGTCTACCTTAGTGTTCCCCAGCGTGGGCACCCCACAAGCAGAGCGCCAGCCCCGTGTCCTTGGGGTTCCTTGTCGGATGACCGTTTCCGGACCGCCTGGGCTCTGGTCCTCGGGTCTTGGGCTCTTGCAGCCTCGCCGGCCCTGCAGAGAGGGCATCCTTTCCCTGGGCTCCCACTCGGTGCCCAACCAGGGGGAGAGCAGGCTTGGGGGGAGGGTCGGTCCGTCCCTTCCGCGGCCGGGGCCAAGGGCAGACAGACACTCCGTTTGCCTGCAGGGTTGCAGGCCTGCCAGCTGGCCCTGAGCGCCAGGACCGTGTGGGCCCGCTGCCCCAACGGGGATCTCGCCCGACGGTACGGCGTCACCGACAGAAACCCTGCCGGCGACTACTGGAAGAAGATTCCCGGGCACGTGACGTGTTTCACAGGCAGGTGCCAGGGCGCCGGGGCTCCTGTGGCTGGCGTCGGTGGGGCTCTGGCCGGGGGCTGGGGCGGTGCTGCTCCCACGGGGCTGGTTCACCCACACGGGAGCCCATCCCAGGGTCACACCTGCCGGGGGCCACGCAGCACCCGGACTCTGCCAGGGTCTCCCGGGAAGAGGACGGGGTGCCGGGCCGCCCCCTTGAAGGCTGGGGAAGCCGAGGCGCTGGTTGGGGGGTGCCCGGGGCCCCACCGCTAGGCAGCGCGTGTGCAGACGTGGAGCCGGGCTGCGGAGTAACGGGTGTGCGGCTGGCTCTTGTCCCTGCAGTGACCTTGTCAGACGAGCTGTGGGCAGTGGGCCCCGCCGGCTCCCTCCTGCAGCGGCTGACTAGGACTTTCAGCCACTCCCACGGCGCCCCGAGCAGCCAGGCCACCGCCCCCCACCCCGAGGACCTGGACGACGAGTGGGAGGTCATCTGAAGGAGCTCTCGGTGGGGCGTGTGGCGGACACGGGGCGGTTTTGAGTTGCTTGCCCTTGGGCGCGCCTCGCCCGCTCTTGTCAGGCACGTCTAGCCAGGTGGGACGCCCTGCTCTTGCTTTCCTCCGTGTTTGTTTCCGTCTTGTTCCAGAACCCACAGCTTCGGCCAAGAGGTCCGGAGCCGTTGCTGTAGCAGCAGTGCCTCTGAAATCCCGCTGAGGCCGTCCCCGAGTGGGACAGTGGCTGCTCCAGTTGCATGCACTATGGTCACCTTCCCATCACTGACCGCTCCTGGGCCCATGGAGCCCAAGGTCAGTGCCGTCCATCCGCCGAATGTGTTCCTGGGATGGCTTCGTCTCCACCACACAGTCCCCCCACCTCCTCTCTGAGACACAGGTCCCAGCGCCCATTCCCTGCTGGCCACACCAGATGGGAAGCCAGCTGTGCCAGAACAGGGACACACGCATAGCGACATGCACACGCCACGCACACCCTCCCTGCCCGCTCCCAGGGGGCCGGGCTCGCCTCCAGCAGAACAGTAAAGGCCAGTGGGTGACCCGGAATACGGAAGTGTGCGTGTGTATCCGAGGCAGGTGTGGTGGGACGTGGGAACCTTAGCCATGTTAGTGACATAGAAATGTCTTAGGGTGACACTCAGCCCTGCTGCTGGTGACGTCGTGAAAACCAGAAGCACCTTCAGAGGATGAATCTACTAATTCTTGCCTTTTTTGTTTGTTGTATTACAAACCTACATGAGATACCTCACTTGAAATCAGATCTTACAAATTTAGAAAAGAAATGTATTTTCTGAAACCAGGGGAAGGCCTTTGATTCCTTCCCCTGGTTTATCCTGAGCCTGCACTGTTCTCGGCTGCAGCTTCAGAGGATGGACACCGTCCTGCGTGTCCTCGATGTGTGGGGCAGCCACAGGACCTGCCTGCTGGCTGCGAGTGGTAGCCAGACACTGTCAGCGGGCATCTGGGTGGGTGCCCAGCAAGGCTGAAACTGGGGCCTGCTGAGGCCACATCAGACTTCAGTCCATGGGCTCGGCCTGCAGTGCCTACCCTTGTCGCTGGCATCTGAGCTGTAGGACTCTGCAGCCCAGCCAAGCATCCGCCCTGAGCCCGCCACCCCTCCCTCTTGGAGGCAGCCCCACGGAAGGACTCCAGCCTGGCTGCTTTTTTTAGCCTGCCCTTGGCCTGGGGCCCAGTTACTCAATGCCTGTTTTCTACTAAGCAGGTGTGTCCGGGAGCCCCCAGGCCACAGGTGAAGAGCGATAAGATTTGTTCCCTGACAGGACCCAGCTAGCCACGAGGATGGAGGTTTTCCAGGCCTAAATGAGGACAAGACGCTGGAATCCCAGACCTTACTTACTACTACACTTTTATAGAACGCGTGTTTTCAGAAGTCTGGTGACAGCAGAGGGAGCGCAGGCTGGCTGGGGCTCCTCTTCTGCGTATGTTGTGCCTTGCCGGGCTCCTCAGATGGCAGAGCTCTCCTGAACCCACGGGACTTTAGTGCAATTAACCCAGTCTAGTTAGTTTGATACTTTTAAACTACTTGTAGCCTCAGTGCTTTGTACAGTTTCCTTTCTTTTTTTTTTTTTTTTTTTTTTTTTTTTTTTTTTAGTTCTGCTTTGAGACAGTGCAATAAACTAGACTTTGCCGAGCCTGATGTCTGAGTGGTGAGAAGGTGCCCTGAGTGGGCACTCAGGAAGGCTGTTCCCACTGGTGCTGCAAAGAATCTGCTGCTGGTGTTCCCAGCCCAGCCCCACGGCCAGGAGGGTGTGGGCAGACGTCATTTCGTGACCAGTTTGCCCGGGGGCTGTCCTGGGGGAGTGCCACTGCAGAGGTGGCCCTGGGGAGCACACTGTACCGTGAGGCAGAGCGCAGGGCCGCTGTGGGCAGGCTCTGGGGGCTCAAGACCCTGGGCCTGAGCCTTCATCCAGGACACAAAACCAGATACCAGAAGTGCCCTAGTGGAAACCAGCACGTGGAAAAAAGACCACGTTCATGACAGCAGCGGGATGCGTCACGTGCCAGGAAACAGCCTGAACAAGAAATGTCAGACTCAGTCGAGAGCTGGCCAAGCTTTACTGAAGACTTCCAGGAGAGCCTGAATTGGGAAGGCAGTTGACATTCCTGATGGAAAACCACAGCCATTGTGCAAAGAAAGACACGAGTCCTTTCCAAAGGCATTTATGGCTTTCACTCAATTTGTCAAAATCCCCACTGGGATTTTCTTTGTTGGGGGGAGGCAGAGAAGAATCCATAAAATAATGTTCATACCCACAGACACCCCCCCCTTGACTGTGCCAGATATGCTGTGAGGGTCTCATGTGTGCAGCTTCACGTCCTCAGTAGGGCGCTGAGAGGCCAGTACCATCAGCCCCAGTGAGAATCAGAGAGGCGAAGTAACTTGCTAAGTCAGCACAGGGAGCGCTGGGATCGGAGCCTAGCTCGGTGGGACTCCAGGCCTGCGCTGTCCGACGCCACCCCACCGTCTTGAGAAGAAGAAACGATGAGGACTGCCAGGAGTGATGACAGGGGCCAGCAAACGAAGTGGGACGTGGATGGAAGAGCCAGTGATGTCGGGCAGCCCAGCGAGGTCCACGGGGAGTTAGCGAGGTGAAGGCGGCACGCAGGTGAGAGGACGGGACAGTGGCTTCACAGTTAACTGATGCGGCCCGCTACTTAACCGTTCAGACAAAATAAACATTAAGTGGATCAAAGAGTCTTAAAACTAGGGGGCAAAAAACAGTATCTGATTTCTGGATGGCAAGCACTTTCTAAACTCAAAAGTAGTGGGAGAAGTCAGAGGAAAATACTATATAGATTTGATTTCTTCAAAATATAAAGATGCTGTGAATTAAAAAACCCGCATAAAACTAGAAGGGGAAATAGTTGAAACAAGTCGGAGGAACACTGAAGACACACGTATGGACAAAGGAGATGAAAGGGCACTGCTTAGTGCGCACCCAGGGCAGGGGTGCACATGGAGCAAGCGGGGAGCCCCCATTGGCACGGCCCTTCTGGGAAAGCCACTGGGTCCAGCAGCAGCCTTAAAACTCTCAAGTCCCGGAACTCCTACTTCTGGAAGCCTGTCCTCAAGAACAAATCCTACGTCAGGGTTAAACATACAGCGCAGCATCGTTTGTAATTGTGAAACACTAAAAACAACTGACATTCGGGAGCATTCCTCTCATGAAACAATACGCAGATGTTAAAAAGCATGTGTGTTCCTGGGGGATGTATGTTCTGAGCAGTCTGTCATGCAGTTTTATCATAGCAACATTAAATCTCTTGGGCGTGGTAATGATCATGTGAGTTTGTAGGAGATCATACATACAGGGAGAGGTAGATAGTGCCAATGGACACGCTGTACTCTTCTAACTTCTGGTGGGTTTGAAATCTTTTTCATAATTCCAGGGCGCAGAGGAGGGGCAGAAAGACACTACACAAGCAGCTGGTCACGGTGGTCACCTATAGTGTGTACCTTTTTGTATCTTTTGAATTTGAGCCATGTAAGTGTGTTATTTATTCCAAAAATAAATAAAATTCACATTTTAAAGACTCAGTTCTAACATCAATTCTTTATCGTATCAGCGCTAGCTGAATCAAATATCACAAAGTAAACAAAGGCTTCTCAAAAATCCTATTTACACAATGTTTTACAGTATATGGAAATGCTTACTCTACAGTAAGCTTTTAAATACTAGATTTGATCTGATGTCATGTGAAAAAGTACGCATAGAAAAAAATTTTGAACATATGTATATATGTGCATAGAGAAAAACAGAAGAAAATACACCAAATGCTAGTAGCAGTGGTTGTCTGGGTGGTGGGATGCTGCCAGGCAGGCGGGCAGCCTCTTTATCTGGGAGCTGCATGGAGGGGCCCCTGCCACATCCTGCCCTGGATTTCTCTGCACAATCCGTGTTCTACCATGAGCATGCATTCTATCAGCAGAAATTCATCATAAAAGTCACTGGAGATGTGGGAATTCCCTGGCGGTCCAGCGGTTAGGACTCCCCGCTTTCACTGCCTGGGCCCCGGATTCAGTCCCTGGTCGGGGAACTAAGATCCCACAAGTCGCACAGTGTGGCTTAAAAAAAAAAAAATCACTGAGGGGCTTCCCTGGTGGCGCAGTGGTTGAAAGTCCACCTGCCGGTGCAGGGGGCGCGGGTTCGTGTCCCGGTCCGGGAAGATCCCACATGCCGCGGAGCGGCTGGG
>NW_006783036.1:2209040-2215041 GCF_000442215.2 Lipotes vexillifer | reverse complement strand
CCAAAAAAAAAAAAAAAAAAAATCACTAAGGATAGAAATCTCTTATCTTCAACCTCTGCCTTGGTTGGGATGGTTACACGTGTGTAGACATTGGTCATGACCCCTCAAACCACACACTTAAAGTCTGTGCATTTATTATGTCAAGTATGCCTCAATTTTAAACTAGCAGGACAAAACCAGTCACCGTGGAGCAGGGCTGCTTCACATCCATACACTTCTGGAGCAGAAGCCTTCCCCAACCGTGCCTGTTTCCCCTCCATCCCAACTTCAGGAAGCACCCTTGTTCTGAACAGGATTTCAGGTAACTTAGGAAACTGCTCTCAATACAGTATTTTAAAGTTGAAGAAATTGACAGGAAAGGAAATCAGTGGGAATATCGAGGTAGTAATGGGGTAAGTTAGCACACAACACAACCAAAGTGGGGGCAGAGCAGGGGCCTTGTGGCCACAGGCCGTCACAGGACTGTGTGTCCCTTTCGGGCTCCAGGCACAGAATCACAGTACCTTGGGGACGAGCAGCCCAGCCTTCTCTGTCCTCCCCCGACAGGTGTCTGGGGTGCAGGGATTCTGGCCCCCAAGCTCTCCGGAGTTGGAAGTTCACTGGGCCCCTGGGTGGGCATGGCAGGGGCAGTACTGGCAGGAGTGGGGTTTTCCTTAGACAAGGTTCATGGAATGAAGGAAGTGAACAAACGAACCAAGGTGCTTTGCCCCAGACATGTGGGCCTTGCCCCAGGCAGAGCCATTGCCTTTGAGAAGCCATCAAGGCCACCTGCCAACAGCCAAGAACTGAGTCTCCTGGCTGACTCTGGCCCTCCCCAGGCCTCCCTGCTCATCGCCAGGCTAACAGTGGTGACAGGGTGCTGGAGGGCCCAGGGGAGTGATAAGGCCAGTGCTGAGGCCCGCCAGCCCGGCCCGCCCTCACTCGGCCGGCAGCAGCGGCCAGATAACCCTGAGGCTTCTCCGCCCTGCACTGTTGCTCTGGGTTCTCTGCTCCCACGGACGCCTGGGGTGCCCTGAGCCAGGCGTCCCCAGTGGGACTCAGTGGGAGCTGTGCCAGGAATCAGGCCCCGCTCTGCTGCCACAAGGCTTCCTCAGCCTTCCCTGTGGCTCCCTGTCCCACCCAGCGGCGGCCAGGACACCCGGGGCTGACGCCCCCCACTGCCATCCTGCCCTGCACCCCTCTAAGCTATGAGGCTGTGCTCCGGGGCTGGACCCCCTGCTGTGGTGCCCACAACTACTCCTGCCTGGATCCTGCCCTGCGTGCCAGGACCAGCCCAGGGGCTACCTCCTGCTCCCCGGACAATGGGTTCTGTGGGGTCCCCACCAGGGAGCCTCCCCCAACCTTGCATCGCCCCATCCCCAGCCCAGGGGGCTCAAAGGAGTTCATCACCAAAGGGGCAGCTGTAGGTCTAGCAGGGAAGCGGATGGGGGCCTAGCTCTGGGCCTTGGGCCAGGAGGGCTGACCCCCACAGAGGACAGAGCTGGGACCTGGGACACATGAGGGGAAGTCCGCACGCCCAGGTCCCCCGTCAGGTGCCCAGGTTCTTTCCAGGCAGAAGCTGCTTGGGCACGAGGGCGCCAAGAGTTCCCAACATCTCCCTAAGCCCAAAGCCCAGAAGCCACGGAGACCTGTTGCTCTGGTCTGCCCTTTCCACCTCCTCCAAAGGAATGCACCCTCCTCCAGCAACGCATCCCCGGTTAAGAACCAGGGGACTCCTGATGTCCCAAGTTTTAAGCTAGAGATGCTAGTATCCACTGCCACCAAGTGTCAAGGTTCAGAAAGGCTATTTAACTGGGCCAGGACACACAGCAGGAGGGGAGAAGCCCTCGCTCCCACCCAGAACCTAGGATCAGCACCGGGCCGTATACCCCTCCATCCCCCCCCCTCCTCCCCACCAGGGCTGTGTGCCCACCCACCCCACGCTCCCCAGCAACGGGGGTCACAGCCTTTCCAGGGCAGGTAGGGAGCTTGGAGATGCTCCAAAACCCCTTTGTAAACAGTTGGGGACACTGAAGCCCAAGGCAGGGGTTTATCCAAGGTCACCCTCAGAGTGGGTGGCAGGTGCAGACCAGAACCAGGCCCCCTGGCAGAGCTTCCCGCTGCCCAGGCCCCTTCCACAGCCCCCCTCTGACAGCCCACCACCCTGGACTCTGCCACCACCACCCAAAACCCCTTCGGCCCCCAGGCATGCCCCCCTCGGGGACACTGGGGGCAGAGTGGGCGGTGGGTGCCCCCAGCCAGGCGGTCACTGTTCATCGGGCAGATCGTTAGCCCTCTGCTCCTGGCAGAACATCGTGGCCCTCCAGCCCATGCCGGCACAGGTTGAATTTCACGGCCCAGCAGAATTCCCGGGCAGGATAGCCTGGCCATTCCTGATCCCAAGGCTCCTCGGGGCACGGACCCAGCTTCTCAGCCAGGGTCCCTCTGTCCTGAAGGGTCAACCAGTCTCCATCTTCAAACCCTTCCTGCAGAAACCAGGTCTACTGGCAGAGGCTGGAGGGCCCGCCCACAGGGTGACGCAGCCACCCCCGTCAGGAGCCCCAGGATTAGGTACCTGCTAGTCGCCAGAGAGGAGAGCCAAAGGGGCGACTGCGACAAGTCCAGGCCTGGGCTTCTGTGGGGAGGGGGTGGTCCCAGTGACAGCCAAGGAGGAGGCAGGTGGCCAGTACAGCACGGAGGCAAACAGGAGGCACAGCCTGGGTCCTGCCCTCCAGAGCCCGGGACCTGAGGCCCAGCCCCACAGGGGAGTGGTTGAGGCCCCACCTGCTGACCGGGCAGAGAACCTCCACCCAGCACCCACGGGCGGTTCCCTCGGCCTCCAGGCCTTTGCACACGCCGTCCCCCTGCCTGGACACGTCAGTCCACCCCCCTGCACCTGCCCAGCTCAGCTGTCTCTCCCTCTGGGACACCTTCCCAGAGGCTCTAAATCAAGATGGGAGGCCGCTCCTCAGGGTCTGGGTAGTGAGCTGAGGGCAGGGCCCGGCTCTCAGGCGTTGCCTGACCCCGTAGCCCAGCTCCACGCAGGGAGGTGGGGAGCTGAGCACGGCCGGATCCAAAAGACCTGCAGGTCCGGGTCCGCCTGCCCGTCCTGGCCCAGCCCCCAAAGCACGCTACAGACAAAGCAGAGATTCTGCTGTCCAGAGAACAATATATGTAAAGTGCCGGGTACAACGCTCTGAAAAATAGTATTCTCCAAAAATCCAGCACCCGGGGTGCCCCCGCGGTCTAGCCCTTGCCCGTGAGGTCCAGCGGCTGTAGGAAGGGCAGCAGCGGCAGCTCGTCCAGCGCCTCGGGGAAGCGGCCGGGCGAGATGGTGGTGACCAGCACCTGCATGGCACGCGCGAAGAACGAGGGTGGCGCCAGGCCCGCCAGCCACTGGAACTTGTCCTCGCCCAGCAGCCGTTGCCAGCGCGGCCGGTCGCCCAGCAGCTCGCGGCGGGCCGGGCTGGCGGCGTCTGCGGGCGTGTACAGCGCCAGTAAGTCCAGCAGCAACAGGCGGCGCTGGCGCGGCTCCCCGGGCGCAGGCGCCCCGACGGTGGGGGCGGCCCCGGCATCACGGCCCAGCTGACGCAGCAGCAGCTCGAGCGGCGTGAGGCCGCCGCCGTCGCGCAGGCCGGGCGAGGCGCCGTGGCCGAGCAGCAGGAAGAGGCACTCGGGGCGCGCCAGCTCGCAGGCCACGTGCAGCGACGTGCCGCCGCCCTCCACGCGGCTACAGCCTCGCCGGTCGAGCAGGCGTGCGCGCTCCTCGGCCGGGAAGTCGCGCACTGTGCGCAGGATGCGGCGCAGGATGCCCACGCGGTTGTAGCGCACGGCCAGCGCCACGTGCGGCCCGGGTGCCGCGCAGCAGCGGAAGCCGGCGCTGGGCGGCGCGAGCGCGCACCGCGGGAACGTGGCCAGCAGGTAGTGCGCATACGCCTGGTGGTCGTGCACGAGGGCGTAGAGCAGCGCCTCCGAAGGCGAGTAGGCGGCGGCGCGCCCACGCTCGTCCCAGTGGAAGGCCTCGCTGGCGCGCATGTCCTCTAGCAGCCACACGGGCAGCAGGTCGCGAACGGCCTGGTAGAAAGCGAACGACGACTTGCGGCACTGCTTCTGCGCCCGTGAGCGCGCTGCGCCCGCGCCCTCAGGCCCGCCGTCCGCGCCGCCCCCAGGCCGCCGCGCGTCCCACGGCATGCTGGCGGCGCCTCCCGGTCTCACGGCATGGGCCTGGGGCCGACCACCTGCGGGCAGAGGGAAGCGCAGTGAGGGGTGAGGGTTGAGGGTTGAGGGTTGAAGGTTGAGGATCCGGGCGGAGAGGGGTCTCCCGTCCAATCCTCACACAGCCCCACCTGTCCGGGCCTCTCTCGTACCTGCCCCCAGCCTCCGACCGGCCCTCCCAGTCACTCCTCACAGCTTCCCTTCTCTCCTAGGCCCTGAACCACCTCCCACATCCTTGATCTAGCTGCGCCTAGGTCGCCCTCCCCAAAACTGTCTTGTTCTCCGGTACCTCTGCTAAAGATGCCCTTCCCTGTCCCTGTCCTCACAGCCCCAGCTACCGTCAAGGCCACCCAGAAACCCCACACCCCGTCCAGCCCAGGGACCCACTGGAAGAGTTCCTGCTCCCACCTGTGGTAGCTGCATCCAACTCCAATCAAGGGAAAAGCCAGGTAGGGGACTAGGAAAGCTGCATCCCACATCTCAAGCTGAGCCAAATCTTTTCTGTAGCCCAAGCTCCCTATCCCCAGCCCCATCTAGCCTTGACCCTGTCGTCTGACCCCCGACTGCGGTCGCGGTCCCTACCCCAGGCCAGGCAGGGTCAGAGCTCTAGACTCAGACCTACCTGGCTAGCGCACCGCGATTACCTAGTTCTGTGTAGGCGGGTGTATTACTGTTGCCTGAGCCTCAGCTTCCTCATCTGTAAGAAAGAGGGAAGGCAGTCTGTGAGCCATAGCAGGAAGTGGGGGCCTCTAGCCTTCCACCCAAACATGCTGTTTACTGGATGTCACCGCCCCTAGCTCCTGGGAGGAGGCAAGAGGATGAACTCAACCTAGAAACTGGCGTGTACACTCTTCACAGTCTGTAAATCCCTCCAGGTCTGCTAGTTCCCTGAGTCTTCCCAACGACTAGAAAAAGCAGGTACTGTCATCCCATTTTCCAGTAAGGGACAAACTTGTCCAAGGTCAGTCGGCAAGTCATGGTAGAGACAGGCCTGGAACCCAGATCTCTTAACTCCTATATCGGGCTCATTCCAGAAGTGGGGGGGGGGGGACCCCCAACCCACAGGGAGCCCAGCTTGAGCCCTAACCTTGCCCTCTGAGCCCCCTGCGCCAACCTGAGCCCTGACCTCCAACCCCTGGCCCTGGCCCAAGCTCCCCACTGCGTTTTCTCAAGGGTAAGCCCTTGGTCACAAGGGACCTGGGTCAGCGGATAAGCTGCGTCCACACACACTGGGTAACTAAGTTACAGAGAAGGGCACAGGGGTTGGGGGCTGGAGCCACAGCACCCTTTTGGGGACACCGTAACTGGAGCACCCCCCCCACACCTGGGTCTCCGCGCCCCGGTTGTACCCTGTGTGGACACTGGGAGCGGGGCAGGTTACGTAAAGTTGAGCCGCCCCACGTCACCGGGCAGCGAGTCACGGTCGCGGCTCAGTGAATAGGGGGTTGGGCCACCGAGGGCAAGGCCGCGCGCCCAGGGCCGCCCTCCAGTTCCTCCCCGCCCCCTACTGGCGGCACGGCCGGACCCCGGGTGGCCGCGGGTCGCGGGTCGAGGCCAGAGTGTCTGCGGGCGGGTAGCCGGCGCAGCGAAGGCTGCACCTGCGTGCGCGTGTGTCTGGGGGGGATGAGGGGGGCGGCGGCTACACGCCGAGCCGGCCGAGGAAGGGGGACTCACCGTGGGGTTCGGAGGGGCCGCTGGCCTGGCGTCCCCGCCCCCGCTGCGGGCCGGAAAGCTTGCTGGCCCCCCGCGGGTCGGCGCGCAGGCGAAGCTCCCAGGACAGACGGACGGGAGGGTGCCGCCGCCGCCC
>NW_006783036.1:2207285-2209030 GCF_000442215.2 Lipotes vexillifer | reverse complement strand
CAGATCGCTGGGCGGCGGTGCCGGCGCCGGCGGCGGGCGGGCGGGCGGCGGGCGGCGCAGTGCGGCCCCGGCCGGGCAGGACCGCGGGGCCGCCCGCCGCCGCCATTGGCCCGCGCTGCCGGCCCCCGCCGCCACCCATTGGCCGCCGCGCTGCACCATTGTTACGTCACCGGTCGGCGGGCGGGGCGCCCAGGAGGACCCGCGGAAAAGTTGGGAGAAACTTGAGGGCGCGCGGGGGGCGGGGCCGGGATGGGGAGTGAGCGGGGAGGGGCTCCCGGAAACCCGAGTGGCCGGCGAGAAAAGGCTCCGGGCTTCGAGCTCCCGGCGGCGGGAGACCCGCGCCGGGAAGGGCCCCTGGCCCCCGCCTGCAGTGCCCCAGCTCAGTGAGAGACTGGGCGCGCACTTAGGCGCTCCGGCTCCGCCGAGCGTGACTTTCTTTGGCACCCCACGAGTCGTATTCCACGTCCCCTTTACGCTGACCCTCTGTGACCTTGGGGATGACCTCCTCCGGGACTGTTTTCCAGGACTGTACGTGGGTCCATGATCACCACCAGATTTACAGAAAACGATCATGGGCCAGGGGTGGGGGGGTACAGGGAACACTGGGCTAGGAGTCCAGGCTCTACCTCTGCCCCACCTCACCTGTCCTTTCCTCCCTGCTTTAGTCCTCAGTCTCCCTACAATTTCTCCCAGCTGTCCTGTTCCAGACCTCTCTGATGGGTGGGGCAAAGTGAATGGAAATCCTGGGGTTGCACGGTTGACATTGGCCTTCTGGAGCCCCCAGACCCTGGGAGACAACGTAGGGAGGTGGTGTCCCAGGTGAACTACCTGTGGCTCAAGACGCTAGCTGCCCTGCTCCCATGTCCCCATTCTATTCTTCAAGGGCTGGAGTGAGACCTCACACCGTCTCCATGGCTACCAGTGGAATGAGGGTGACAGGGAATCAGCTGTAGGTGCCTGGTATGCAGCTGGCCTCGGGGCAGGTCTCTCTCCACCCCTCAAACCCTCCTCACCTCCCGCTTTGACGTGACCTCGTCACTCTTCGCTGGGTTTCCCGAAGGCCTCTCTCAAAATCAAGTCCGACCCTGAAATGGGAGGGAAGGGGGCAGGGCACAACCTTTAAAAGAATGACACAGCCCGAGGACACGACACAAACTGATTAGGACCAAAGAGGTCCAAGATGGTGAACGAGTCAACTTCCACTAGACCCTGAGCCTCGGTATACGCTCCCTGTAATATATTAGCATATGCTAAATGCCACACCCACAGGCGCCGCGCGACACTTCCAAGGCCAACCATCTAAAAGTGGGCGGTGGCCCAATTCCTGGATATCCCGCCCCTTCCCTAAAATAGCTGGAATACTCCTCGCACTCATTAGCCTGTGAAACTACCCACCCCTATAAGAACTAACAACCCTGTACCCTGGGGCCACTCTCTCCTTCTGAGATGGCTCACACTCTGTCTTGTGGAGTGTGTTTCTCTCTAAAGAAATCCACTTCTTACCCATCACTTTGTCTCTGACTGAATTCTTTCTGCGATGAGACATCTAGAACCACAGCTTCATTAAGTCCTGAGACCAGATGTGTGATCTCAGTTAAAAGACAGTGGGTTCGAGTCCCAGCCTGTGGGTCCAAGTCCCAATCTAAGTTGCACGGTTTCAACCCCATTTCTCCACTACCTAGAAAGCTTCCCATGGACATGGACTTAGCCAGAAAGACCAAGGGGGGCAGAGGAAAGGCATTCCT
>NW_006783036.1:2196933-2207142 GCF_000442215.2 Lipotes vexillifer | reverse complement strand
CATTCCTGGCCCGGACACAGCTGCAGCAAAGGTCTGGAAGTGGCAGAGGGAGGCTCCAGAGGTCAGTTGGGAGGGGCCGGGAAGCATAGGGCCTTGAATGGCTAGACAAGGAGCTTGGGTTTGTCCAAGGACCTGGAGGTTTGGAAGTTAGTGGATTATTTCAGGCATACAAAGCGATAATATAACTTTGAAATGCCTGGGAGCCCATGAGCCAGTTTAAGAACTAACATGTGGGGAAATCTGAAGGCCTGCGTGCCTGTCCTGCCGCCCAGTCCCAGCGCCGGCGCTTTCCCACGGTGGCAGCTGACACTGTAACCCTCTCCATCACGCTGTCAGCGCGCCCTCTCAGCAGCTTGCCTTTTTCTCCCACGGTCACTTTTAGACTCACCCTCTGGGGTACGCGCCGCTCTGGGTCACATGTCATCTCTGTTGAGTCTTCTGCTGGTGAAAGCTGTCCCCTGTGCCCAGCACGTGTGTGGTCCCCCAGTGCTGCTGTGAACACCCTGCCCGCGCCTCCATGGGGCTGTGGCAGAGTCTGGGGCGGCGATGGGGGGAAGTGCTCCCCCTAAGGAAGCAGTGTCCTGTGCCCTCTGAGGCTGCCAACGGGGGTGGGGGTGGGGAGTGGGCAGAGGAGGGGCAGAGGGCTCAATTCCCAGAGAGACTAAGGGGGCCTGGGGGTGAGAGGACTGCCCGGCTCAGGCCTGGCTCACCAGCACAGCCTTCTAAGTATGGCTTTGACCTTTGACCCTGTCATGGTCCCCTCTCTCCTGGGAGAGCTTGTCCCGAGCCCCCCCCCCAGGCTGGCGGGGTCTGTGTGCGGCCAGGTCAGAGGGGTAGTGGGCAAGGCTGCAAACACGGACGGACCCCGAGGTCATTGGGAGGACTTCGGGGGAGCCAGGGGTCCGAGCAGGGGCTGCCTCGGGTTTTCTCAGGCTCCCTCTCGCCACGGGGAGCAAACCCCAGGAGAAGAGGGGGGAAGCCCCAGTAGCCGACTGGCCTGGGAAGGGGTGGCAGGGCGAGCGGCATGGAGGGCCTGGGACAAGCAGCGAATTCTGTGTGGACTCTGACCAACTGGGGTGGGTGTGAGAGGGAGAGAACAGCCTAGAATGCCGCCTGGGTCGGGGAGGAGCAGGGGGTGGGGTGTCCCTGAAGATGCCTGTCAGCCACCTTGGGGTGTCCATGGTAACGGGAGGTGGAGGGAGAAGTCCCGCTGGTGACATACAGCTGGGGGTCACAGGAGAGAGAAGGCACTCAAAGCATGACACCCGGAGTGAAGGCTCGGGGACTTCCCTGGTGGTCCAGTGGCTAAGACTCTGCGTTCCCAATGCAGGGGGCCCGGGTTCGATCCTTGGTCAGGGAACTAAGATCCCACATGCCACAGCTAAGACCCAGCGCAGCCAAATTAATTAATTAATTAATTAAAACATTAAAAAAAAAAAAATGGAGTGAAGGCTGGGAGGCCAGGCTGGAACATCTAGCATGTACAGGTGGGGAGAGGTCCTTGGAAGTCAAAAGGGCCCAGGTGTCCGGAGGAGGAGGGAGTGGCCACCTGGGACAAGTGCCACCAGCGGGTCAGGAGGATTTGGCTACATGGAGGTCATGGTGCCCTTTACAGAAGGTCATGGGACTGCAGGAGAAGCCTATGTGGAGAGGAGCGTTACGGGAGGGACTGGGAAAGATGTGTAGGGAGGAAAGGGGGGCTGGAGGTAAGTGGGTTAAAGAATAAAAGAGCAGAGAGACACCCCTGGTGGTCCAGTGGATAAGACTCCGGGCTCCCAATGTAGAGAGCCCAGGTTCGATCCCTGGTCAGGAAACTAGATTCCGCATGCTGCAACTGAGACCTGGTGCAACCTCAAGAAATAAATATTAAAAAAAAAAAAAAACTGGAGCCACGTGTGTGTGTGCATGCAGGCACGTATGCATCTGTGCAAATGCCTGGCATGCTGTGCATGCATGTGTGTACACATGTCCGTGTGCAGTGTGCTGCATCTTGCACATGTGTGCATGTGTGCTCATGTGTGCAGCACACTGATGCGCCAAAACACTGATGCAGGAAGGACCTATGGAGCCATGACCTGGAGGCCAGCAGGGACTGGGCTGCCACGAGTGGAAGGAAGGCTCCTGCCACGGGCATGGACAGTTTTTCCTGAGGGGCAGAGGGTTGGGCATGAATGCCAATGAGAGCACAGGTAAAGGTGAGTCAGAGAAGTCTACTCAGATGGCTTCTATTTTCAAGGTCATTCGCTTAGAGTGACAAGGGGTGGCGGGCAGTGCTTGAGGAGAGGCGTTCATTGACCACAGGGAGATCCTCCCTGACCTGAGCCCCAGCTGCCCCCAGCAAGCCCAGCAGAGCCAGGCTCATCAGGGGGGGATCTGGCAGGTGGCCCAGAACTGGGAGCACAGCTTGGTGTCTGTGCTGCAGGTAGAGAGGAGGGAGGGCAGCTTCCTGGGGGAGGAAGCTGGTGCCAGACAAGGCTGGGTTCTAATCACTACTCACCAGCTGTGGGACTTGGGCTGCGTGACTGCACCTGTCTGAGTGCCAGTCTCTATCTGTGACATGAGTCAGATGGATTTTCGGATCTCAAAAGGAAGTTGTTCCAGGGGACAGGATTGGCCAAGGCCAGTATGGGAAGTGGGCAGGACCAGGGGAGGGGGGAGGGGTATCCGTCACCCACCCCCACCTCTCCTGGGTCCTGCACTACCACTACCTGGCTGGGCTGGGCCGAAGCCCACCTGGCCTCCAAGGGTCTGCATTCAGAATGTAGAAGGAGCTCCTGCAACCTGTTAGAAAGATTAACCCAGGAAAACGGGCAATTCGCAGATTTGGCCAATAACCCATGAAGATGTTCAGCTCTGTAAGAAATGGGCAAAAGTACAAGCTCTTGTTTTGCCTATTGGCAAAAACTGAGGATCCCGAAAACAGCCTGTACTGACAAGGTCAGGAATCAAGCCCTCACTCTCATGCGGAGAAGGGGAGGGCACCTCGGACGGCGCCACCAGCAGGGAACGTGCTCGTGCTCTTGGGTCCACCAATTTCTTTTGTAGGTATCTTATCCCAGATAAATACTGGCCCAAGTGCCAAATTCCATGTACGATGCTCACTGCTATGGTTTTGTTCACTTGTTTAATTCTTTACAGTTTTATGAAAGAATTCAACCTTAATTTTACAGGCAGACCTCAGAGGTATTGCAGGTTCTGTTCCAGACCACCACAATAAAGCAAATATTGTAATAAAGCGAGCCACACAAGTTTTGTGGTTTCCCCGGGCATATAAAAGTAAATTCATTCTATACTATAGTCTATTAAGTGTGCAATAGCACTATGTCTAAAAAACAAGGCACGTACCTTAATTTAAAAAAAACTTTATTGGTAAAAATACTAAGTATTACCTGGGCCTTCAGTGAGTTGTCGTGGTAACATCAAAGATCACTGATCATACATTATCATAACAAATATAATAACAATGAAAAGATTCGAAATATTGTTAAGAATTACCAGAATGTGACACAGAGACAGGAAGTGAGCAAATGCAGTTGGAAATATGGCGGTAACAGACTTGCTCGATGTAGGGTTGCCACAAACCTTCAATTTGAGAAAAACATAATATATGTGGAGCACAGTAAAGTACAATAAAATGAGGGTCTGCCTGCATATTTTATTTCTAACTATTTCAGAGTAAAACCTTTGAAGAGAATACAGGTTAACTACCAACTGTTAAGGAGGTACAGTCCCTGCTGTGTTTTTAATAATAAAAAAACTGGAAACCTGGGACTTCCCTGGTGGTCCAGTGGTAAAGAATCCACCTGCCAATGCAGGAGACATGCGTTCGATCCCTGGTTAGGGAACTAAGATCCCACGTGCCACGGAGCAACTAAGCCCGTGCGCCACAATTACTGAGCTCACGCGCCTCAACTAGAGAGCCCGTGTGCCACAAACTACAGGGCTCACGTGCTCTGGAGCCTGCGCGCCACAACTAGAGAAGAGAAAACCCACACGCCACAACTAGAGAGAAGCCCGCGCACCGCAACGAAGAGCCCATGCGCTGTAATGAAAGATCCCACCTGCCGCAACTAAGACCCGATGCAGCCAAAAATTAAATAAATAAATAATGAAATAAAATCTTAAAAACAAACAAACAAACGGAAACCTCCTAGGTGACCATCCAAAGGGGAACACCAAAAATAATCATGATGCATCCGTCCCAGCTGGGATTTTTGCATCCTTCCCAGCTGGGCACTGCTCCTCTCCTGGCTCTTGGAGAGGACCTTGTGTCGGCCTGGAGCCTAGGGAGCATCTCCTTCAAATCCGCCCCCACCACCAACCTGATGTGAGACTCTCGCTGGTGTCTCTGGGTCCATGTAGGATCCCTGGAAAGAGCCGTGCCTGAGGACTCAGGCTTCCTCATTAAATGAGCCAGTTGAGTTTTTTAATTTAATATTTAATTAATTAAATAAATGTTTTATTTAATATTTATATTAAAGTATATTTAGTCTTTAATAATTTTATTTAATATTTTATTTAATATTTAAATAATCCAGTTTTGGGATTAGGCCAGTTGGAGACAGGGGTTTATCACTTGAAAAATTCCTGGCTCTTTAAGAGTATTTGCTCAGGACAGTCCTTGTCATCCCAGCATAATTATAATAGTGTCCCCCTCACTCTCAACAGGTCCTGGTTTAGGAGGTAAAACCTACAGCTGCCACGTGACTAACTAACGCACAGCCCAGGTATCACGCAGCCACAGGCAGCAATAAAGAGCCTGAGTTTCCTCATCTGTCAAGAGGAGATAAGGGAGCCTTCCGGAGAAGCCACTGAGTTCTTGCAGGACACGGCAGTAACAGAGCTCCTAGGATGAATTTTCAACACTTCAACATAAAAATGTTAAAAGACCCGTGTGCCCCTCGTGTTGGGAGCGCAGCGTCTTAACCACTGGGCCTCCGGGGAAGCCCCCATATTGTTTGAAAAATACTGGAAGCCACACACTGATCTGTGGAGGGCAGGGCCTCCTGGGGAGAGCATCAGGGAGGGGGAGGGTGGGAGGAGGAAGGAGCTCTTAGTTTTTATCCTCTGTACCTTCTTTATGGTTTGAGTCATTCACAAGGGACATATATTCAAATATTATTTGCATAATTAAGGTAAGTTTTTAAAGAGGCAGGTCCCGCGGGCAAAATGCTCTCTCAGCCGTCATCTCATGGGCTCGCAGGGGAGGTAGGCTGGATTGTCAGCCCACTTTACAGGTAGGGAAACAAGCTCAGAGAAGGGACAGGGCTTTGCCTACAGAGCTGGAGCATATAAGCCTCGTCCGGGCCTAGGAAGGGAAGGCTTTGGTTTCGTGAGTTCCCAACCCCTTGTGAAAGCTGAGGAAAGTTCTGCTAGAAATGTCTCCCACTCACAGGATGGAGGGGCCTCAGACACAGGTTGGGATGGTGGGCTGGGGCCCCTCCATCCCTCGCCAGGGGACTCAGATGGTCAGCCAGCCCTTTTGAGCAGCTTAACTCAGTAATTCAACTAACAAGCCCCTGCAGCCTGCCCTGAGGATCACAGGTGAGTGGGCAGGAGAGGCTTCCTGGAGGAGGAGGCTACCTGAGATGAAGAGGAGTCACCTGCACCCCTCACATCATACCCTAGACTCTGTGTCCAAACGCCCCGCCCCACCCCCCTCGCTACTCCATCCCACCTCCCAGGACCAGGCTGCCCTGGACTCTCCAGGCTCCAGCTTCAGCCCCAGCCTCTTGAAGCCTGAGGGGATCCCGTCAAATCGAAGTCAACTCAGCCCTTCTGCTAGGAGCCCTCCCTGCTCAAAGATGCCACCCACCCGAGTCGAAAACCCCTGCTCTGCCTCAGGACCAGACCCCTTCACATTCCATGAGAACCTTGGCCTTCAGCCCTCAGAGCCTCGAACCCTGGCTCATGCCATTCCCTCCGCCTGGACGGCCTATCCCGAGAAGTCTACACGGACTCACCTCAGGCGTCACGTGGCTGAAGGAGCTCGCCCAGCCTCTCCGGGCTCCACCACACCGTCCTGCGCTCCTGGGGGTTTTTCCTCTGCCCACAGCCTGTCCCTGCGGGGGGGCAGTAGGTGCCCCATAAATGCTGATGACTAAGTGCAGGAGTTGATCAGGCTGGGGGTCACCCTCTGGGGAGTGTGGGCCGGTCCCTGGAGGGCGGGGAGCAGGAAGTACACGATTCATCTCTTTTGCACCAGAGTCCCAGGCACCAGGAGCCCTGAGCACAAGGGGGACTCGGCCGTGGCCCAGCCCAGGTTCTGGCCCACCCAGGCAGGGGCCCGCAGAGCTCAGACCTGGCTTCTCCTGGGGGAGGCCAGCTCTGGCAGGGGCAGGACACTGGCGGGGCAGGCCCGCTGGCCCTGTCCCTGAGCCTCCCAGCACGCAGGGGCTGGATGCCAGCCTGGCTGTGTCTCCTTGAGCACATCGCTGTCCCCTCGGGGCTCCATGCCCAGGCCTGGGGCTGCCCTGGGGAGAGCGGGCAGCACCCCGTCCCTGGGTGCTGAGGGGGCACAGCCGAGGTGGGCCGGGCCAAGGGCAGCCCCCCACTTCGTTGCACCGCCCGCTTTCTTTTCCACTGTCCCCTTCGGTAAACAGTTGTGGTTTGCAGTGAAGAGTGTCAGCAGGGGAAACTAAGACCTGGCCTTGGTCACACAGCTCAGATGAGTCCTAAGGATAACAGCGGCCCCGCCTGCCAGCCGCGCACAGGAAACTCCCGCTTCCCAAGACCCCCCGAGCAGTCGGGCCTGGATCCCAGCGTCTCACTATCACTTTCTCTCAGGTGACACGAGAGGAAACTGAGGTCCGGGGAGGTGGAGTCACTCAGCAAGGGGCTGGAGCGGGCATGGGGGGACGGGGACGTCAACTAGGCTTATGGGACTCACCGGGTCCGGGGCTTGGGGAGGGAGGTCCCCTTATCGGATCCCACCGTGCGGCCCCTGGGAGGAGGGGGCGAGGCCCTGGCTGGAGCCACTGTGGGCCGGGCCTCAGTTTCTCCATCCGCTCAGAACTGGAAGCGGTGTCCTGTCCCACCGCCCGGCGCGGGCCGACACCGCCCCCTGGCGGCCGCGCGCGTCGTTGCGGCCCTCAGCCCGGCACTGGGCTCAGCGAGGGAGCGGGGCCGGGGCGCCCCAGGTCACTAGCGGACAGGGGACAACTGAGCGCCTTGCCCCAGCGGCGGGATTCGCGGGTTTGGGTCTCCACCCACGAACAGCCCACCCCGCTCTCCACTCGCCACGTGGCCGCCGCAGGCCCCTTCCCATTCTGGGTCTCAGTCTCCGCCATGAAAGAGCTACAATCGTGCCCAGCCCACGCCTGTGGTCACTCAGCCGCCCCCTCGGGCTCCTCGAGCCCCACTTTCCTCACCCACGCCGGGTCTCCCCGGGGTTAGCGGCCCCTCCCTTTCCTCGTGGGCGGGATCACTGCCCCGATAGGCCAATCCGAAGTCCGGGGCGTGACAGGGAGGGGGGCGTTGTCCGATGGGGAGGGCGCGAAAAGCCAGGGGGGGGCCCCCGCTCTGCGTTTCCTCCTTCCCTCGCATCCCTTCCTGGGGCGCCCCCTTCCAGGGAGTCCTCGAACCCCGGCAGGGCGCAGGGTGCGGAGGGCAGCTCTCTGGGAATGGAAGAGGCCGAGGGGTGCTTCTGTGTCCAGTCTTCGAAGTGAGGACGATCGCTGCTCCCCTGGTCCCCGTAGGCAGACAGCCACAAGACCCCCAACCCCGCCTCTGCCCTCCAGCGCCTGCAGCGGCCTACGGGCCACAGTGACCCCCGGTGACCCGCTCTGCCCGAGCGTTTCGCCCAGCTCTACCTCTCCCCCAGGGAACAGAACTTCCTGCTAGCTGTTCCTTCCCTTGGAATGCTGTCCACCCAGCTGAGCCTGCTGCTTCTGCAAGCGGCCTAACTGCTCCTCTCCAGGGGAGGGTTCATTGTACCCTGGCCCATTTTACAGAAGGCTGACACTGAGACCAGAGTGTTCAGAGAAGCCGGCCACAAGGTGCCCAGATGGGAGGTGGCTCAGAGGGAACCACTCCTGGGCCACCCACCCCCATGTCACTGCGTCCCAAGCCTGTCCTCTGCTCCCACTCCAGGGAGCAATGGACAGGACATGCCTAGCGGAGCCCACTGAGGGTCCAGTGCAGTCTGGATGGGAGGGTCAGCGATCCTCGGGGTGTGGCCCCTCACTCTGCCACCCCTTGTCCAATGGGGCGCTGAGGTCCTAGAGGGGCAAGGAGGGCCTTACCAGGTGTCGCTAAGGTCCTAAGCTTTCCTCGTGACTACTGTGGAGGGAGCACAGAACTGGGCAGGAGAGGAGACAGGTCAGTAAGGCCTGGGAGGGGCTTCCCAGCTCCAAGGAGGGGGAGGATTAGGCAAACTGCCAAACTCCAAGAGCAATGAACAGGAAAGCAGGAAGGAGGGTTGGATGGGTAGGTGGGCTGCAGTTATTATGCCAATGAGCCCTGAGAGACAAAAGAGACTTCCACAGGTGTATCAGTTACCTACTGCTGTGTAACAAACAAACCCACAACTGTGGCTTGAAACAACAATGATTTTTTATTTCTCACCATCCTCTGGATTGACTGGACAGTTCTTCGGCTTCATATTTTGTCCTCTGGGATCATTTATACAGCTGCAATTAGCTGAGGGCTCAACTGGGGTAAAACGTCCAAGGTGGCTTCACATACATGGCTGCAGTTGATGTTAACTGTCAGCTTGGGAACTCAGCTGGCTGCCAGCGTGGGCTGTCATCTCAGGTACAGTGGCCCTCTGTATCCACAGATTCCACATTCCTGGATTTAACCAATCAAGGATCGAAAATATTGGGGAAAAATATTCCAAAAAGCAAAGCGTGAATTTGCCTAGTGCCAGCAAGGATTTACACAGCATTTACATTGTCTTAGGTATTATATGCAATCTGGAGATGATTAAAAATACAGAGGAGGGTGTGCCTAGTTTATATGCGAGTACTATGCCATTTTATATAAGGTATTTGAGCATCCTTGGATATTGGTATTTGCAGGGTTCTTGGAACCAATCCCCCGTGGATACCAAGGGGTGACTGTACTTTGGTTCTCCTCTACTTGGCCTCTACACAGGGCTAACTTGGGCTTCTTCACATCATGGCAGCTACGTTCCACTGAGAACAATCCTCAATATGCAAGAGAGCATCAAACTTCTACTTCCATCATATTTGCTAATATTTCATTGGCCAGAACAAGTGACATGGCCAAGCTCAGCAACAATGTGGAATGAGACCTCCCCAGGACATGAATACTAGGAAGCATGGTCCATTGTGGGGCACCAACTTTACAGCTTACTGCAGTGGGAAAGGAAGGAAGACAGACAGGAGACAGGAAAGCTTTAGCGGCTGGGATAACCAAGGAAGCCTCCTGGAGGAGGAAGGTCTCGGCTAAAGAGGGCCTGGGAGCTCTGTTCTCCCGGCTCCCAACTTGGGGCCCATGGAGGATGGAGGATAACCATCCACTAAGCAAATAGATATAAACTGGGAAAATATCTGGAGATAAGTGCTCTGTGGACAATGAAAATAGGGTGGTGCTAAGTGTGATGGGCAGGTGGGACAGCTGTTTTAGATGAGGTGGTCAGAGAAGGCTTCTCAGAGGAGGTGATGTTTAGGCGGAGTTCATACTGACAAAAGGAGCCAGGCTTGGGAAACGCAGAGGGAAGTGAATTGCAGGCAGATGGAACAGCTGAAGAAAAGGCCCTGAGATGGGAATGAGCTTGACACCTTTTAGGATTAGAGGGAAGATCGGGGTGGTAGGAGGGGAGTGGGCAAGGGGCCAGGGTGGGTATGGTTGGATTGTGTTGGATCTTGTAGGCCTGGACAGTGAGGCTGGCCTTTTCTCCAAGTGCAATGCAGTGACTCCCGAGGAACAATATGACTCAACCCAAAGTGCATCTACTGAGCACCTACTGTATGCCAAGCATTGTTCTAGGCACTTGGGACTCACTGGTGAACAAAACAGAGGAACATCCCTGCCCTTGTGGAGTGTGATCTGATTTGGGGATTTTTAAAAAAATCACTGCTGAAAGGGAACAAAAGGAGGTGGCTGAGTGCAAAGAGAAAAAACGGAGGAGGTGGAACTGTCAGGCCTAGGAAGTGGGGGGGGGGGGGGGGGGGAGGAGTTGAGAGATTGGGTTTGGCATGTATACACTTATATGTATAAAATAGATAACTAATAGGAACCTGC
>NW_006783036.1:2194071-2196580 GCF_000442215.2 Lipotes vexillifer | reverse complement strand
GATCCCACATGCCGCGGAGCGGCTGGGCCCGTGAGCCATGGCCGCTGAGCCTGTGAGTCCGGAGCCTGTGCTTCACAACGGGAGAGGCCACAACAGTGAGAGGCCCGCAAACAGCAAAAAATAAAAATAAAAAAATAAAAAAAAGAATGAGCTTGGGAGATCATCTTCATGACCTTGGGTTAGACAAAGAGGTCTTAGATTTTTTTCCTATAAAACAAACAGACAAAAATGATAAATTGGACCTTATCAAAATTGAAAACATTTGCACTTCAAAAGATACCATTGATAAAATGACAAGATAAGCCACAGACTGAGGTAAAATCTTCGCAAATCACATATCCAGACTATATCAAGAATTCTTTGAACTAATAATAAGAGACACAACCCTGTTTTTTTTGGGGGGGGGTTGGGCCGTGCCGTGCAGCCCTCAGCAGTGAAAGCGCAGAGTCCTAACCATTGGACTTCCAGGGAATTCCCACAACCAACCCTTTTTTTTTTTTTAATGTGCTGTAGTTTATTTATTTATTTATTTTGGCTGCGCTAGGTCTTAGTTGCGGTGTCCGGGATCTTTTAGTTGCAGCAAGTGGACTTCTTAGTTGCGCCATGTGAACTCTTAGTTGCAGCATGCATGCAGGATCTAGTTCCCCGACCAGGGATCGAACCCAGGCCCCCTGCACTGAGAGCATGGAGTCTTACCCACTGGCCCACCAGGGAAGTCCCCCACAACGCAGTTTTTAAAGGGGGCAAAAAATTTGAACAGACACTTCACCAAGGAAGATATATACAGATGGCCAATGAGCATATGAAAACATGTTCATCATCATTAGTCATTAAGGAAATGCAAGGTAAAGCACAATGAAATACCACTACACACCTATTAGAATGTCTAAAATGAAAAAGATGGACCATATCAACTGTTGACAAGGATGTGGAGCAACTGGAATTCTCATACTTTGGGAGTGGGGTGCAGCCACTTTGGAAAACAATTTGGCAATTTCTTAAACTTACCGTATGACCCAGCAATTCCACTCCCAGGTATCCATCCAAGAGGAATGAAAATCTATGTCCCCACAAATACTTGTACATGAACATTCACAGCAGCATCGTCCGTAATAGCCAAAAGGTGGAAGCACATGTCCACATGCCATTAACTGGTGAATAGATCAAGGAATTGTGGTCTATCCATACAACGGGAAATTATTCAGCAATAAAAAGGAACAAACTCTGATATATGCCACAACAAGGAGGAACCTCAAAAACATGACGCTAAGTAAAAGAAATCAAACACACCAATGGTCAACAAGAATGTATTACACACTTAAAATTGTGTTAGGACGGTAGATCTTATCACAATAAAATACAACTTGACAGCGCTATTTACAATAGCCAGGACATGGAAGCAACCTAAGTGTCCATCGACAGATGAATGGATAAAGAAGATGTGGCACATATATACAATGGAATATTACTCAGCCATAAAAAGAAACGAAATTGGGTTATTTGTAGCGAGGTAGATGGACCTAGAGCCTGTCATACAGGTGAAGTAAGTCAGAAAAACAAATACTGAATGCTAACACATGTATATGGAATCTAAAAAAAAAAAAAAGTTCTGATGAACCCAGGGTCAGGACAGGAATAAAGACGCAGACACAGAGAATGGACTTGAGGACACAGGGAGGGGGAAGGGTAAGCTGGGACGAAGTGAGAGAGCGGCATGGACATGTATACACTACCAAATGTTAAATAGCTGGTGGGAAGCAGCCGCATAGCACAGGGAGATCAGCTTGGTGCTTTGTGTCCACCTAGAGGGGTGGGATAGGGAGGGTGGGAGGGAGACGCAAGAGGGAGGGGATATGGGGGTATATGTAAAAAAAAAAAAAAAAAACTTAAAAAAAGAGAAAGAAACCAAACACAAAAGACTATGTATTGTACGATTCCATTTTCATGAAGTATACAGAAAAGGCACGTACAATATATAGAGATGGGAGCAGGTCAGTGCTGGCCTGGGGCTGGGGGTGGGAGCAGGGATTAACTTCAAAGAGGCACAGAGAATTCTGTTGGAGGGTGGAAATGATCTAAAACTAGATTGTGGTGATGGTTGCACACTTCTATAAATGTACTAAAAATCATTGAATTATGCCCTTTCAACTCCAGAAATTTCATGGTATATAAGTTATACATCAATAAAGCTCTTGAGAGAACAAGAGAGAAACCAGGGCTAGGCCTTCAGAGTGGGCTGGGGCTCAGCTGAGCGCCCACCAGTGCTGGAGACAGCCCTGAGCCTTCCAGGTTTCAGATCCCAAACCCTTGGGGGCCTGTGTAGTGTTGCAGTGCCCTGGGGTGCCACCCCTTGTCCCTTAGGCCAGGAACCCCAGCTGGGTAGGAGCCCAGATGATGTGGGGATACTTTTTAAGTTGTTTACAGAAAACCCTCCATAAGGGAATGAGGCCTGTTTTGAATGATAAATGCTACAAACCAGAAGTTACCCGCCCCTCCCCCCCCCCCCCCC
>NW_006783036.1:2188063-2194061 GCF_000442215.2 Lipotes vexillifer | reverse complement strand
CCCCCCCCCCCCCCCCCCCCACCAAGTGTGAATTCTCCCAGTCTGGAGAAATGCGTTTCCTCCCAGTAACAAGCTCCAGGCCCAGCGGAGGCCCCGCCCAGCCGCACAGGTGACGTGGCAATTAGTACCGGGCAATTAGGGATGCTCCTCTCTTGGGATGCGGGGCCTGGCTCCCCTGGGCAGACACTTCGGGGAGGGGAGATCCGCTGGGAGAAGTGGACAGAGTGTGTGCTTGTCGGAGAGAGCAGCGCACACACACCACTCCTCCCCCGAGCCCCGTGGTCTGGAACCCACAGGCCGCTGTGCTCAGAGGCTCGCTGAAGAGCCGGTGCAGAGGGTCCCACCTCCCAGCAGGACACCCTAGGACCTGGATTTTTCTGATCTAGGCAAGGCCGACAAAGCACAAGAGCTGAAGTCCTCACTGTCGGGCTCCCTGAGTGAGAAAAGGGGCGCTGGCAGGAAGGCACGGCTGCCCAGGAGAGCAAGGCGGCGTCTGGGGAGCCCCTAGGCCCCCCTCGTCCACACACACAGCTGCAGCAACCAACTCCCCAAACACCAAGACCCGGGTGCCTCGTTAGGAGAAGGGGCGCCGGCGGGTCGAGCAGCAGCACTGCCCATCACTCCTCCCGCCCTTGTTTATCGGCAGGCTTGGGGTTCAGAGGCAGTCAGCTTAGACCCTGACCCTCAGCCTCCCGCCTGCACGGGATCCTCCAGGGCCCACCTCGGAGGAGCCCCGGGAGCTGGGAATCTGAGGGCAGTGCAGCCGCCAGGGGCACCACAGCTCCCCAGGCAGCCCCGTGTGAGCCCGCTCTCCCCCCCGCTGATTGGACCAGGCAGAGCACCTGACCATGGAGAGCCCACCCATAGGCTGACCAGTGACCTATCAGGGTGGCCTGGTGAGAGCACAGCTAATCAGATGCCTTCTGGGGTTTGGAGCCAAAAGAGACGGAAAGGGACACGCTGGACGGTGGCTGGCCTCTGGGCTTGGTCTGGGCACGGCTGACGACAGAGAGAGGAGGGCCTTGGAGAGGGAAAGACGAGAGAGGCCTGCGCTTGGCCTCCGCTTGACAGGGCTCCGACTTTCTCAAAACCTAGTGGTACCCAAGGCACGCGGGGCCTTTCACTCCTCCACCGTCATTCTTGGATGCTTATCCTTAAATCACCATCACTCTGGCGGCGCCCTAAGCATTCATGTCTGTGAAGTGTGGTGTACTTGTCATTTGCTCCAAAATGTGTTCAAGAGAATTCGCCACCATCAAAAAAATCTACCTCATTTGCACACCCATGTTCAGAGCTGCATTCTTCACAGTAGCCGAAAGGTAGGAAAAAACCAAGTGTCCATGAATGGTTGGATGAATGGATAAAAAAAATGGAACCTATACAGACAATGGAGTATTAGCCATAAAAAGGAAGGAAATTCTGGCACATGCTACAACATGGATGAACCTTGAGGACATTATGCAGAGTCAAAAAGGACAAATGCTGCATGATCCTACTCAGATGAGGTACCAAGAGCAGTCAAATTCGTAGAGACAGAAGGTAGAAACGGGTGGTTACCAGGGACTGGAGAGAAGAGGAGAGGGGAATTCTTGTTTAATGGAAACAGTTTCGATTTTGCAAGATGAAAAAAGTTCTGGGGATGGATGGGGGTGAGAGTTGCACAATAATGTGAATGTATGTAATACCACTGAATGCTACACTTAAAATTGGTTAAGGTGGTCCATTTTATGTAATTTGTATTTTATCACGATTTTTTTTTTTTTTTTTTTTTTTTTGCGGTACGCGGGCCTCTCACTGTTGTGGCCTCTCCCGTTGCGGAGCACAGGCTCCGAACACGCAGGCCCAGAGGCCACGGCTCACGGGCCCAGCCGCTCCTCGGCATGTGGGATCCTCCCGGACCAGGGCACGAACCCGCGTCCCCTGCATCAGCAGGCGGACTCTCAACCACTGCGCCACCAGGGAAGCCCTATCACGATTTTTAAAAATGAAATTCTTCCAGGCACCCAAGAGCTCATCCTACCCTCGGATCCACCCACTGAGCGAACCTGGAGGGCCTCTATGCTGTACGACCAGAAGTATTTGTCTCCTGGGTGGACTTGCTGTGGTCCCGGCCAGGGCAGAGCAGCCAAGCCAGAACGCCGTCACCCAGCCAGGCCTTGAGACTGAAGAGTGAAATCTGGGCATTTCACCCACCCGCAAGGGGACATCACAGTTGCCTGTGGGAAAACTCAGATCCAAGTGGCTGGGCAGGCTCTCCTGCTGGACCATCAGTCCTAAGTGGACTTAGGAGCCTGGAGTCAGGGGAGTCAGTTACGGGGGTCAGCTGGATCTGCTCCATGTGGCCCCCCTGGAGAGAAGCCTCACAGCAAGGCAGGAAACCCTCATGAAGCTCCTCTTCCTGGAAGAGGTGAAGGGAGGACAGGCACTGCGCACAGCGGCCTCAGTAACTCTGCATCTTCAGTCTCCTGAGTCTGCCCAAGACAGCTTCTGCTGGACCCCATCTCCCTGTACAGAGTGAAGCCCTCCACAGAGCCTCTTTAAAGTTCTTGGGGACCTGCTCTGTGCCAGAAAAGAAAACAACATCCTGACTACCACCCCACCTACCTCCATCCCCACACTGGCCTCGCTGGGGAGTGAAAGCAGAGAGGAAGTGGTGGCTCAGAGAGGTTAGGTGACATGGCCAGGGTCACACAGCTGACAGCATCAGAGGCACAACTGGAAACCAGTCACTCTGACTGTAAAACTCATGCTCTCCTAAAACTTTGTTTCTCAGCTAGGAGTGTGTGTGTGTGTGTGTGTGTGGCGTGGGGTGTGTGACATGGGGGAATAGCCACGGATAGACACAGATCAGCTTCCAGAGCATCAGGTCTAGTCAGGCATTTGGGGTGAGAAGCAGGAAATTGACTGCATAAAACTTAACTCTTGTTACTGAAGCATTCCCATCTTAAAGGGAAAGAGCCCAACACCCACATGAATGTTTCGATAAACCAAGGGATTCTGTGCTAGCAGCAGGTCCCATCCTCTGAGCTCACTGGCCTCCACAATTAAGGAAATGTTGGTGGAGAAGTTCGAGCAGCTTGTGTTCCATCTGCCACTTTGGGGAGAAAGCACCACCCTGTCTCATGACACGCTTCGTGATGACTCATCAAACAGAAGGATGGGTCCCCTGGAACGCAAGGGTCAGCAAGGGTGTCGTTTGTGGCTGCCTCCCAGGCCCTGTAGGTTGGCAACGTGCACGCCAGCCCCTCACCCCAGAGTCCTGCTCATCTGTTCTCTCCGAGTCACAGAGAGAGGCAGGCAGGGCAAGGTGCCATGTGCCCACTCAACAGAAGGTAGCACTGTCGCCCAGAGAGGCCAGGGGCCCATACACACAGGAGGAGAGGTGGAGAGGTGCTGAAGGGGTCTGGTGGGGGGACTGTGGCCCCAGCGCCTTGTGCTTCTCTGGGCTTGACCCTGATTCCAGCTGCCCAGCCATTGCCAGGCAGTATCTTGGAGGGGGCGAGGGGGCTGCTGCTTCTCTCGCCTGTCTCGGCAGGATGAGGCGGGCTCAGGGAGGGATGCAGCTACACCCTGTATTCGTGGAGCCCATGCCCGGCCCCAGGGGGTAATGGCTGTTTGCACCTCCAGGCTAAGTCATTACAACCTTCCGTTAGTTAGTCTGTTTGTCAATAAGGGGGAGCAGGCAGGTGCTTCTGAGAACAGAGCTTGGGCAGGCGCTGGGTGGGCTCAGGGGCTTTGGGGCCCGTGAGGGGAGGCTGAGCAAGGGAGCTCCCACCCCATTCCTTTCAACGGGAGCTTCTCGACTTTAAGAAGGGATTTTGTTGTTCTCGGGCCTCTGAGTAAGATTTCCTTCCTCGGGGATTAAGCTACTAAAACAACATTAGGGGCACCTGCGCTCCCGTGAGGCGTCAAGTCACGAGCCCCAGGGTCTGCTCTGCACCAAGACCTGCTTGTTCCCTGTGGGTCCTCCTTAGAGAAGACACCCTGGGAGAGGAAACCCAAACTACCAGTGGCTACCATAAGATGGAAGTTTAGTTTTCTCTCATCAGTAGCCTGGGCTCCTTCTATACATGGCTCTGCCATGCAGTTTTCGTTCCAAAGATCACCTTGTGCTCCAGGATGGCTCCTGAAGCTCCTGCCATTATATCTGCATTACAGGCAGCGGGAAGGAGAAAGGGGAACAGGGCATGCCTTGTCCTTTAAGGACCCTTCCTGAAATTAAACACTATTACATCTAGGCCCAAACTTAGTCATATGGCCACACCCAGGTGTAAGAGGGGCTGGGAAGTACCTTAACTCCAGGCAGCAAATGGCCAGGTAAACCTTCAGAGGTTCTATTTCCTTGGACAGTGGAGGTGGTGGGGTGGGAACAGGAAGCTGAGGGGCGGTGAGAGGTCTCTGCCCCAACCACTGGCAAGCTGTGTGCCCTTGGGCAAGTCCCTTCACCTTTCTGAGCTCCTGCGTGTCTCTGTGAAATGGGGGTGTAGGAAGAGTGTCTCCAAGGCCCTTCCCTGCCCTGACATTTCGTGACCCTGCAGCAGAGAGCCCACGGAGGCCGAAACCAAGGGTAGAACAGATCCTGTTTAAAAGGTGCCTGTTCCAGGACTTACAGATCCGCAGCAGCCTAAAACTTTGATTATTGATTTTCAACCTGCAACCTGATTAACACAGACAGGGAGACCGTTGTGGGGTGGGGGGAGGGAAGGCCCCCCCAGGGTCATCCTGAGACAGGAGGGATCTGAGGGGACAGAGGACGGCTGGGCATCATATCTCTTAGGGTCCCAGAGGTGGCAGGGGAAGAGAGGACCAAGACTGGGGATGGGTGCCATGGGGGAGGGACTCGGGCGCTGGTGAAGGGGGACGGGGGGAGGGAGGAGGTCATCACCAGGCACTGACATGGCTATCTGGGGGCGGGCGGGTAGGAAAGAAATCATGGGTGCTTTTCCTCCCAAGCCTTTCTATAGCTCCCTTTTCTCCTAACCTCACCCCTTGTACTACTGTGATAACAAACATTAAAGAGCTCTAGGGAATTCCCTGGTGGTCCAGTGGTTAGGACTCTGTGCTTTCACTGCCGGGCCCCACGTTTAATCCCTGGTCGGGGAACTAAGATCTCACGAGCAAAAAAAAAATTGCAGTAAGGCAAAGCCATCTGGCCTGCTGGGGAGCCAGGGCTCCGGGACACTCCACTTGCTGTTCTCAGGCCCCTGAGGGGCTGGCAGGAAGGGGTAGGGCCCTGGGGAACTGCAGGGGATCTGCTATGACCCAGGCCCGGGGGTGGCCTGCGACATGTGTGTAATCAAAGGGCGATTCTGGGCAGCCAGGCCCTGGGAGCGGCCCCTCCTTACCCCCTTCCTGTCCCTTGACCCCCATCTCTGTGGGGTGGCCCCAGCAGTCAGGCAGCCGGGAAGCATGTCCCTGTGACAGAGCAGATTTCCTAGTGTTTCTCCAGGCCTGAGCAAGGCCCAGGAGTGCCTGCACTTACTGTGGATGGGGTGAGGGGTCCAGAGGGGTAAGAAGGACATTCTCCCTGTTTCAAGATGGGTGCTCGAGGTGTTTAATACAAAAGCCTTGTGACCTTGGTGGCTAAGAGCAGGGATTCTGGGCCAGACAACCTGGGTTCAAGTCCTGAGCCCTACACATACCGGCTGTGTGACCCCAGACAAGTTACATAGCTCTCTGTGCTTTACTTTCCTCATCTGCAAAATCGGGAGCTGTGAGGTTAAGTGAGATCCTCTATGGCAGCCCTCTGAGCAGCCTAAGTAAGTGCTTAGTGAAAGCTAATAGTATGATTGAGTACTACGGTCAGTGACAGTGACGGGAAACGTAGGGGACTGACCTGCCCCTGACGAACGTTGAGGGCACTGGCCACACCGCAACCTTGCAGATAAGCCAAATCCATACTGGCCGGCCTGCTTCCCCTGGGGAGGCAGACAGGAGAGGGCGTGGAGGTGAGGCTTGTTTAAAGGGCAGACGCCAGCCTCCTGCCCCCCCCGCCCCC
>NW_006783036.1:2184107-2187819 GCF_000442215.2 Lipotes vexillifer | reverse complement strand
CCCCCCCCCCCCCCCCCGCATCCCTGTCTGGACTCTCCATTGTAATTCGCTCCTGGGCAATTCCCACACAGACACTCTGAGGGCAACAGGGCTGGCAGAGTGCTTCTGGGGTCCCCCAAGCCCTCAGACCTCGACTGCTGTGGAGAGGTGACCTCCAAGGGGGCCTGGAGTAAGCAGTGGGCACCTCGACCATCAGGGATGCTAAACACAGTCCTCTCCCCGGGCCTGCAAGGCCTGGGACCAGCTGCCCAGTCATGCCCCCAGCCAAGCCCCCGACCAAGGCCCTCCGGGGCCTGCGTGCTCTCAGAGGCCCCAGGCTGGGGCAAACCTGCTTTCTTGGTATCTGAGCCCCTCTCTCCATGGGTCCCTGATGTGGAAAACTTCCTTCCTCAGGCAGGAAGCTTCCTCAGGCAGTTCCCCCTCCTCCCAGGGCAAGACCTGGAGTCTCCGTTCCTGTGTCCGTCAGCCCGACTGTGAGGGCCACGGTGTCTCCGCCTGCATCTTGTCAGGGGCCCAAGAGGCCAGTGCTGAAGGCTCACTGACCTGGCTTCAGATCAGCTCAGCCACATCCAGGCCGTGTGGCTTCAGGTAAGCCACTTAACCTCTCAGCCCACTGTGTCCGTAAAATGGGGAAAATGTGAGATTCTTGTGAGGCTGTGAATAGCATCTGTTGATCTGTGTGGTTCTGTCATTCAGACTTTCGTACTTTCCACAGACATTTGCTCAGCAGCCCTTGGTGCTGTGTCCTTGGCTCCCAGAGCGGGAGATGCAGGCGCCTGCCCTGAAGGGTGCCACTTCAGTGGGGGATAGGAGGTCAGGGCCCCCCACGCTGGCTGATGTAAAGAGCAGAAGCTGTGATAACGTGGGAGGGGGGAGTTAGTTCAGAGGACGGACAGAAGGGGAGGGAAGGCAGAGCCTGGCCGGCAGGGCCACGGCGTAAGCGAAGGCCTGAGGTGTGGACACTTAGGGCTGCAGGCAGGGTGACTAAGCAGTGTGCAGCACGGTGGGGGCAGGCGGGGGAGCCTGGGCAGGCAGGGAGGTGCCATCTGTAGGGATGAGCTGTGGGGAGGGGCCGAGGGGAGCTCCAGGCCGTCGGGGCCAGTGCGCTGCCCACTGCACGCCCCGGGGTGCCTATGGAGAAACAGGCCACGGACAGAATCTGCGCTTGAGCCCAGCCGCCACCCTCCGGGGCCTGCACTGCCCACCTGGCCTTCCAAGACTGGGGGTGGAAGGGTTGGGCCCCAAGGCCCTGCCCCAAAGTGGACCTGGATCTTGTAGAAGGTTCCAGGTGTTTAAAAACCAGCCTCCAGCCCCGCCCCTCTGAAGTTCTTGGCACCTACTTCCAGGTTAACGGGGTGGGGCAGGGCACAGGCAGCCCGGTCCTGGGCAGGCCATGTGCCAGGCTGGCACTTCCCCGGTGCCATCTGGTCCTCACCACAGCCCCTGAGATGGGGTTATTACCGTTCCACAGACTGGAGACTGAGAGCAGGGAAGCGTGAAATGCCAGGGCTTTACGTGGACCCCTGGGGGCTCAGATCCCTGCCTCTAGGCCTGGCCTCTGCCATGATTTGGGGCTCACTGAGGCTCTGTGGAGGTCCAAGGTCCGATTAGGACATCACTTGACGCTCTAGTCAAAGAAGCTCCTCCCAGGGCCTCCAGAGACACTCGGGGTGTGCCCACACCCCAGCCTGGGGTGGGCTCCGGGCATGCCCTCTGTGCCCATGACCATGATGCTCCCGAGGCTGGGCGCGTGCCAGCTCCCTGGCTGCCCAAGCAGGGGTGTGCAGGCCCCCGGCCAGGTTTCTCACACGGTCCCAAGCGGGGGAGGGCGGATGCCTCGTTACATCAGCCCCCAGAGCCACTGAGCCCTAGAGGGCTGGAGCAGACAGCACACTGGGAACTGAGACGCTGGAGGCTCCGGAGGCCCCGCCCCTGGGTCTCCTGGAGCCTCCCCCCATCCTGAGCAGCCGCTGGGGCCAGGGCCAGCAAGGCATCCTCAGGACACTGCAGTCCTGTTCTGAGAAGGATGGGTGGGTTGGTGGGTGAGCTCCGCGGGTCCCTGGTTTCCTCCTCCACAGATGTGGACATTGTTCCCTCCCGGTGACCCTGCAGGGCAATGACAGGAGCCTCCAGGATGGGGTTGAGCCCCAGTGGCAGGATTCACTCACCCAGGCTCGGAGACTGGGAGATTCCGGAGAAGAGCCCCAAGATTCTGCAGCAAGAGCTCCATTCTGCCTGGCCTTGGACCTGGGAGGCTGAATGCAAAGCACTAAGCTACATGGAGGACAGTGAAGATTCTACACCCGCAGCAGCGCAAGCTCTGGAGCACGTTCTTGGCCCAGCGTTCCCTGGGCTGGGGCTTCTGGAGTCTGGGATCATGGGAACTGGGTTTTGAGGCCCTGGGTTCTAGCATCTGGGGTCCACAGCCCCTCTGATGATCTGGGAGGGAGATGAACGTAGTGGGGTGGAGAGGGCAGCTCCCAAAGTCCTCGAGATCCACGTGCTCAGAGCCTGGCCCTGCCCAGGCAGCTGAATCGGAAGCCCCTCGTTGCACAGAAGTGGAGACTGAGGCCCGGGTCTTCGGAGACGGCCAGTGATCTGTCCCAGAGCGCTTTTGAGCCAGGGATCTTGGGGGGTGCAGGGTATGGCCACCCATGACCCAAGACAACAGCCGGGTCACCCCCTCCATCAGCAGGAGGCCACTGCCCTTTGGGGTCCAGCCTCTCTGGGTGGGGAGGATGGAGGCCCCTCCTAGGGAGCCTGGAGGCTGTACTGCTCCTTTCCCCAGAGCTGGCAGCCTCCCACCCCCATCCGGGCTCCTTCTGCAGAGCCCGGGACTGGCTGGCTCCTGCCAAGAACGCCCACAGCCTGCCAGGCCGGGTGGGGAGCACACGCATGCCCGACCCCACCTCGTCCTCAGGGTTCCTCTAGACTCTAGGTGGGTCTTCCTGGGAGAAACTGAGGCCCAGGGGGAGTCAGGGCCCCCCGGCCCCCACCCAGGCTCCACAGGAGTTTCCAGACACACTTGGAGGCTGTGCTTCAGTGGGGTCTCCCCACCCCCTCTTTTGAACCATGAGAGTGGTAAAGGGCAGGCTGCCAGGCCTGGAGCCGGGCGGGGGGTGGAGGGAGTGGAATGGGGAGTTGGCAGGGGTCCTGGCAGGAGGCCGGCGGGGAGAGAGACCAGGGCCCCTGTTGGTGCTCCCTCCTGATGCCTGCCCCACCCCCTCCTCAGCCCCACTTCCGTAGCCCTCATCCTCCCAGCAGGCTGCCCAGCAGGCTAGGAGGGGCCCCGGGGCCCAGAGGGGCTACAGGGCTGCGCTGGGAGGCCCTGTCCACCACACACACTCCCAGGCGGCACAGAGGAGGGTCCTGATGGGACCCAGGGCTGGGGAAGCTGGCCATGCACGGCCTCTTAGGAAGGGTACATGTCTCCCCTGCAGTTTGTCCTGGGGTGCTTGGCAGGGTGGTGTCTGAATTCAGAATGAAGGAGGCCAAACATTTTCTTCCGCCTGCTGTGTCACCTCCCAGGATGGAAGTTACGCCTGCACGCGGGTTGAGCATGTTGGGTGACAACTGCGTAGGGGCGTTTTTGTGTGTATGTGGTGGGGCTGTGGGCTGGGATGTGCCCGTAGGTGATAAATCTCTGTCACTCACACACACACACACACACACACACACACACACACACACACACACACACACACACACGGGT
>NW_006783036.1:2154029-2183875 GCF_000442215.2 Lipotes vexillifer | reverse complement strand
GTGAGAGATCTCTCTCTCTCACACACACACACACACACACACACACACACACAGACACACACACACACACACACACGGGTATTGGGATATCCAGGGCAGACTCCCTGTTCCCAACACACCTCTGCCCCTCCATCAGCTTGCCTGGAATTCCTCCTGAGCATCTTCTAAGTAGAGCACACGTTCCCTAAGATGGAGGGGCCACGCCCAAGCCTGGAAAACAGACAAGGCTTAACCTGCCTGAGTGGCAGCTTCCTCACCCATAAGGCAGGTGAGTTACCTGCTCCCACCTCACAGGGGTTCAAAGCAGGCATGGCACATGCTGACGCATGAGAAGCGCTCAGATGACACGCCCAGGACGCTGGGAATGTGGATAGGATGTGGAGGGCTCTTGTCCCTCAGGCTGCTCTGCTCCTTCCTCCGGAGGGGACCCCAGCAAGTGCGGTGGAGCTCTGTCCACCGGCTCTAGAGAAGGAGGAAAGGGTCTGTCCTCTCCAAAGGTTTCCTTGTATCTGGTTCACTCTACTCCCGCTTCCTTTCTTTCCTTGCGCACTTTCTTCATCTTAATTCCTTTAAGCCCCATGAGGCCTGGACCTTGTCGGCCTCTCTTAAACTGCATCCCAAGTGCCAGAGCAGTGATCAGAGACCCCGCTGGAGGTCTCTGGATGGAGGAGCCCCCAGCCTAGCACCCAGGCTGCATGGCTCACTCATTCCCACGCGGCTCATACAACCACACCCATGCTGGAGGCCAGGAAACTGAGGCTCACGATGTGAAAACCTTGCCCAGGGCCCAGGGCCACGCCTGACGCTCAGACACCCGAGGGACTTGGCCTTCCTGGGCTCCTTCCTCCACACAAAACAAATAACAAAAAACAAAAAACAAAAGTTCTATTTTATGACTGCATTCGTATAAAGAATATATTAATAATATATATTAGAACATTTACCTCGCCCTAAAAGTTCCTTTTTTTTTCTCCTTTCTGATTTTAAACAGAATTGAGACAATTCATGGTCCCCTAAAGGACTGTGGCCTCAGGCACTGTGTCGCTGTATCTGAGGAAGGGGAGTTGGCCTGGCAGCCTCCTCCCATTGGAAGCTGACTTGAACCCAGGTCTTGAATCCAGGTCTTCTGCACCCCCAACCTCTTCTGCCCACCGCCTGCGACTTGGGGAAGGACCTGGTGGATTTTTGCTGCTTTTTGGCATTTCTTACTAGCCATCCTATGGCTTTGAATGTCTTGTTTCTGAGTGCTTGTAACAACAACGATAATTAATAATAATAATAGGGTGGGATGAATTGGGAGATTGGGATTGACATATATACACTACTATATATAAAATAGATAACTAATGAGAACCGACTGTATAGCACGCAGAACTCTACTCAATGCTCTCCGGTGACCTAAATGGTAAGGAAATCCAAAAAAGAGTGGATATATGTATATGTTATAACTGATTCACTTTGCTGTACAGAAGAAACTAACACAGCATTTGTAAATCAACTATACTCCAATAAAAAAATAAAATAAAATAAATAAAATGTTAGCTGTAATCTAAAACAGAATAAAAAATAAAATAACAACAGCAATAATAATAATGCTAGTCCTTCACAAAGCCCTTGACACTTTTCAAGCCCTTTCATCTCTGTTATCTGATTCCCCCAACAATCTAGGGAAGAGCAAAGACAGCCTCCGTTACTTCTGTTTTATAGCTGGAACAACTAGGACACTGAGGACAGATAAGTGGTCCCAGCTGGTAGGACCAGAGCCCCAGGCTCTTTGCACACCCTCTATCTGCAGTTTGGTGAGCAGGTGGCAAGGAGGGACCTCGGAAACATACCTGGGTGAGGTGGGAAGGTTGGACTTCAAAGGGCAGGAGGGGGAGCAGTGAAAGGAGGGGTGGGCAGGTGGGGCAGAGGGATGGCTGAATGGCTGAAGGGGAGGAAGCAGGAAGGTGTAAGCAGGGGAGTGAGAGATGGCTTCTGGCTGCCCATGGGAGCAGGAAGTGCCCAGTGCAGCTTTCTGGAAGGAGCTGAACTGAGGGGGGCAGTGTGATTACCGGGAGGAAGCCAAGGGGACCACGGGGATATCTGGGAGGCACAACCACTGAGCCTTGGTGACTGATGGGGTACAGAGGTAAATGTGGGGGTCGACAGAGATGTTCCCCAGCTTTAAGCACTTAGAAGCCCCAGAAGCTGAAAAGGCCATAGCACGGTAGGTAATTAAACCATAACAACGCAGCAGAAGCTTTCTTAACCCAGCTGCACTTAACCAGCTCACTGCATGGAGCCACTCCACACCCTCTGTAAAGCACATGGGCAAAAACTGACGTTTGCTACTGACCCTTTCCAAAACCCCCACACACCCATCCATGATAATAAAGTGGGTACACTTCCTAGGACCTCCTGGAACCTTTAAGCCATCCTCCCACCCCAGCCAGGGTAGAAACCCCTGAGAGAGGCTGCTCCATGCCTACCCTAAGCTTCTGCCCTACTGGTTGAGATCACTGCCTTGTTCTCCAACCTCTTTATACGCTGAAACACGTTTCGGTGAGTCCTTTAATTGAGTAATACGCAAACTGCTGAAATATGTGTGAAAAGAGAGTCACTGTGCCTATGAAAACTAAGTTGGCAAGTTGGAAAGACCTGTTCATAGCAATTTAATTTTTTAAATTGCTATTGAATTAGGTATAGATGAGACATTTGTAAAGACCAGGGGAAAATGTGAACTCTTAGTAGGACCCTGAGCATAGATCTGCTCCCAAGCTCCCCTATGGGAGGCTGGCGGTTTCACGTCCTGGCGGAGGGGGCCTGGCCACAGGGCTGCCCAGGGCATGGCACCCCACACCCCCAGCAAGAGGGGGAGGCTGAGCACCCAAAACAGAAGTTAGGCTTTTTAGAAACTAATCTCAGAAGTGACGATGCCATCAAGTCTGCTCTCTTCTATTGCCTGGAATAGGTCGTTACTTTCCGCCCACACTGAAAGGGGCAGAGATTATGCCCAGCTGTAAATGCCGGTCGCGGGATCATTTGGGGTCTTCTTGAAGGCTGCCCACCACAATCTCCCGGAGAAGATGTCCCTTTTGAGTGGGATGAGGGGTCTTCTTAGACTCTAACACCCTTGGAACGGAACCCTTATTGTGCCGGGAACTTTACACGGACCCCTCTCTACCACCCTATGAGGTCAGCACTATTGTTACCCCCATTTTGGGGGGCACAGGGAGGGAAGTCGCTTGTTCTCAAACCCCACAGCCTGTAAGAGCTGGAGCAGGCTGGAATTCAAATCCACACGGCTTTCAGCCCGAGGAGGAAGTTGGGCCGGGCATGGTGTGTCTGAGGAGTCTGCGGAACGTGGGCACTAAGTTCCCCCAGGGCAGCCGTTATTTGGGTCTGAAGCTCAGGAAGAGGCAGGTTGGAACTGGCACGGGGTGGGCGCCCTTAGCTGGGGGGTGGACGTTGATGAATCCCGGGGAGGGGTGCTCCCCCCAGGGAGGGTGGGTACAGACCTGACAGAAGAGGGCTCTGTGTTCCAGGGCGGCCCTCGAGGTGGACGCCTTAGGGGAGCAAAAGGCAGAGCGAGGGTGAGGGAGGCCACAAGGGAGGCGGCGGCAGGAGGGCTGGATGCCTCTAGGGAGCAGCTTGGCTGTGGAAGGGCACAAAGGGCTGGACAGCTGTTGAGGAGGTGTAGGGTCAAGGGCAGAGGGCTTAAGGTTTCTGCCCAGGGTGGCCAGGTGTGGGGCTGGGGCCACGCCCTCTGTGCTCTCAACAGCGCTGTGCTGCCCCAGACCCCAACCAGGGTGACACCCCCGGATGCGGCCTCTGAGGTCACAGGCCTCCAGGCAGGAGTGTGTCACGGGCACCCCACCCAGAGGCTGTGCCCCCTCCCCAGCCGGTCCAACCAGCTTGCTGGGCACCTTGTTGGCTGTCCTCTGCCCTCAGCCCCTGCTGTCCCTACCACCTTTCATGGAGGAACCCATCACCTCAGACCAGGCTGTCACATTGCCAAGTGCCTCCTCCTCCAGGGAGCCCTCCTCCTCTGGGAATGGTTAGGCCTCCTAACCATTCCCAGACCTTTGGACGGGGCAGAGGAGGGATTCGCGCAGAGAGAGCTGCAAGAATCACTCCCCTCCCCCAGCAACGAACGCAGATATTTGGTGGTTTCTCCCCAGAGCCAGCTTCCCAGCACTCACCAGGAGTGACAGGCCCCACAAGCCCTGTCCTCCTTCCCAGTGGCCCTCCCTGCCCCACTCCTGATCAGAGGCAAAATCTCTCCAGCAAACACTGGACAACCTCCTGGCTGCTCCCCTGATTCCATCTGACCGCCTGGCTCCGCAGATGCCCAGCTAAGCCTCAGTGTACTGGGGGCGGATGCCATCCAGCGTGCTGGCCCTCGCCATCTGGCCCGACCTCGCTCATGGCTGGCTTCCACCTCTCTTTGTAGCCCCCTGCATCCTGGCCCACCTCCATGCCTTTGCCCAAGCTGTTCCCCTGCCTAACACCAACCCTCCCTTCTCCAGATGAACAGATCACTCCCATCCTTCAAGGCTCAGCTCAAAGCTTGCCTGCTGAGCTTGAAAAAGCTACCTAACTTCTCTGGGCCTCAGTTTCCCCGGCCGTAACAGGAAGCAAAGCGGTCCCTCCCTTGGGGAGCTGGGAGGAGGGAAGAAAGCTCTGCTTGCTTGGGGCCTGGCATACAGGAGGGGCCCCCGAGCCTCGCGGCCTTCTGGGCACATCCGCCCAGCCCGCTGTTCTCCTCATCCCAGCCAGGTGCTCGCTAAGCCTTGCCAGCTGGTGACAAAAGCACGGGCGGCCCATTCCCATCCCCCAAGAACCAGCGAAGGGCCCCTAAAACGCGGCCCAGGAGGCCCAACGGGATAACATCTGGAAGGAGCTGCTGGGAACGGGCGGTGGGATGAAATCCGAGAGCCCAGGGCTCCCCTTCCAGCCGCACCACAACCGCGGGTGCACAGCCTGACCCGGGGCTGGATTGTGTGTGTGTGTGTGTGTGTGTGTGTGTGTGTGTGTGTGTCTGTGTCTGTGTGTGTGTGTGCGTGTGTGTGTGACTGTTTCTGACCGCTCAGCCCTGGCTGAGCTCAGGGAGGACCCGGCCCCACCCCCAGCCGTGCGCCTCGGCTTCTGCGACTGTAAAATGGGGCGATGGCACCGCCTCCAAGCCGTGCCCCTAACTGCGGGCCTCTTGGAGGACAGTTTATTGTCCAAGACCAACAGTAATGAACAGTCACTGGGAAAAAAACACAAAAAACTCAGAAAATAACTCCCCCTCCCTCCAAAACACCCCCCAAAATATTTGTGAGCCGGGCTCCACCCCCAGAAATACCCTCGCAGCTGCCGGAAGCCACTAGAGGGGCGCTCGACTTCACAAGGCAGCTTTTATTATTATCCCATGTTTCGGGTGAGAGGGAGGCACAAAGGGGGCTAGGTGGCCTCCAAAGTCTCAGGAGGGTGGGGTGTCGTCGAGATTTGAACTCCCGCCCCCACCCCATCAACGGCTGCACGGTTTTCCTTGGTAAGGACGCGCCCCTGCCACGTCACCTCCCCCAGCTCAGCCTGGGGGGCAGCACCGCGCGCCACCACACGGCCCGGGGACCGAGCAGCCCGCTTCGACACCCGTAGGGCTTGCGGACGGGGGTGTAGTGTGCGGACGCGCAGTCTGTGGACTTGGGGCTCCGCGCCTCCAGGGACCCGCGGGTGGGCGGCTCCCCCAGCCCAGTGCGCATGCACCCCTCCGCGTCACACCCGAGGAGATTAAGTTGGAACTTTAAACCCTGTCCCCAAGACCTGATGGGGAGAATTAATCCGATTGTTTTCAAACCCTGGCCTTGCAAACTCCCCCGCAGCCAGGCTGCCCGTCCCCTGTCGGGCTGGTCTGCAATGCTCCCTGGCCTTGTTCGGAGGGGCATCGTTGACCCATTTTACAGGCGGCAAATGGGGCAGGGCAGTGACTTGACTAGGGATTTGAGTCTTCCAGGGCTCTTTCCTGTGCGTGTGGACGCCTCCCTTCCCCCGCTGGAGGCCCACCTTATCCCGGAAGCCTTCTCTCCACTTAGTGACTCACCCCGCCCTCCCGCCCCGGGATGGGTCCTTTGTTCAGTGCCCTGGGTGCCTGCTGGGGAGGGCAGACATGTGAATGCTTCTTCCTCCAACTCGCCAGCCCTGCTGTCTGGGCTGGGCCACTATGAGGTCTGGAGCGAAGGCATCCTGCAGCCTTGCAGTCCGGGCGCTGGGCTCCGTGACCGGTGACAGCTCTCCAGGGCTGTGTCTCCTGGGGCCGGAGGGCTGCTCCCACTCCTCTGGGCTCACCCTGAGGGGTACTCTGGCCAGCTTCCAATGCCTCCTTCTTCAGATAAGAGCACCCCGGGTTTCCAGGGGGAACCCTACCCAGCCAACCTGCAGGCATATGGTATGGTGGGTGGCACCCCACCCTCCTAGTTATGGGCCTGGCAACCAGCATTCTGCCCCATTGGTTTGGAGAAGGGCACCCAGCCCTGCAGGTGGGGAGGGGGCTGGTGACCTGATGCTGCCAGGGCTACCTCAGGCAGGGACCCCATCTGAGGGAGGGTGAGGGGCAGAGAGCATAGTTCTGGTGTCACAGAGGCTGAGGCTGAGGCTGGGTCCACACTGCACTTGTCCGCTTGGCGTTTTGGCTTCAGGCTGCTTACAGCACGTCCCCCTGACCCTGAGCACCCTCTGGACTTGGTTATCTGTGCACTCTAAGCTGCAAAGTGGGTTTTGCTGTCCCGAGTTCCATATTCCTGCATTCGACACCTACTCTCTGAGATAGCCTCGGGACATGTCCTGAGTGACACAGACACAGCCATGCCCCCCACGGCTCTTACAGCCTGGGGATGGTACAAGGTGGTCTGTGCCCCAGAACTACAGGGAGGGGGATGTCAGAGGGGCAGGGGCCCAGAGAGGCCCTGAGGAAGAGGCACTGAGAGACCAGCAGCGTGAGTGTGGAAATGACTAGGGAAAGGTCTGGAGTTGGAGAGATAGAAAGGGCTCTAAGCAGCTGGCCCAGAGACTGGAGAGGACTCCTGGTCTCCCTCGAAAGAACAACGAGCTGGGGGCAGGGAACAGAAACGGCCCTGCAGAGCACTGTGGGCCACTCGCAGGCCTTTGGATTTTGGCCTAACAGCACAGAAGGGCCACAGATGTGTTTTAAGCAGGGGCGTAGTGCAGCCAATTAGGGTTTTAATAGATCCCTCTGGCCTTGGTGCCTTCTCAGGGTTCTGACAGCCTGGGAAGAAAAGAATTTCTTGCTCCATCAGACAGCCCTGCAACCTCCTCGCCCTGGTCGGCTTTGTGGGAGGATGAGGAAAATGGATGGGATGCCCATTTTGCAGATGTTTGTCGATGCAAGATCCTGGACCACTTAGAGAAGGCTTCCCAGGAGAGGGGCCCTAGCCTGCAGATGAGTAGGAATCACAGGAAGAGATGCCAAGAGGCAGGGTGGGGGTGGAGGAGCACCAGAGAGGGAACAGCATGTGCAAAGGCACAGTGGCAGGAAAGAGCACAGTGTGCCCAGAAAACCCCCGAATTAGAACTTGAGTGCGAAGAATTTGGAGTGTGTCTGCGCAGGTGTCAGTGTCTCTCTCGGAGGCTGCGAAGGTGCAGGCAAGGAGCAGCGAGAGGCCTCTGAATTGGGTGGGCTGGTGGTTGCAGGAGGTGGGGGTGGAGGATGGGCAGAGGGGGCAGGGAAGACCACATCAAAGCCAAGGCTGTCAGATGGGGGAGGGTTAGCTGGTGGATAGAGGGGGGAGGTTAAACCTGGAGAATAAATCTCATGCTTATCTCCGCTTCCTCTGGAAACTTTATAAAAACGATGACAAAAACGTTTAAAAAGGTATAAACACGAGAGAGGAGAGGACTGCAGATGAGAGGTCCAGCACATTTTAGGAAGATAGAAACTGACAGGACTCAGCAGAGAAGGGGAACAGCTACCTATGTGCCTCCCTGAGGTGGTATATACCATAGACCAGCACGCATAGACCAGCAGAGACTGGGGGCACTAGGCTGGGCACTGTGGAAGGTGGGGGCGGGTCTGATGACAGCCCTCATGGTGGACAGACCCTAATGTGACCCCAATGATTTCCTGCCCCCTGATGTTCACACCCCTGTGTAAATCCCTTCCCCAGAGTGCAGGCAGGACCTGTGACTTGCTTCTAACCAATAGAACATGGCACAGGTGATGGGACATCCCACCTCCATCTAAGCAAATGAGGGAGAGACTCTCCTGGCCGGCTGGATGAAGTAAGCAGCCATGTAGAGGAAACCGGAGAGGCAAGGGACCGTGTGTGGCTTCCAGCCGCCAGCCCGCAAGAAGCCAGGGCCCTCAGTCCCACAGGCACAAGGACAGAAATCCTGCCAGCAACTGACAGAATGAGCTTGGAAGCAGATTTCCCCCCGCCCACAGCCGACCCTCCAGATGAACACACAGTGAGTGGCACCTTGATTGCAGCCAAGTGAGACCCTGAGCAGAGGACCAGGTCACCCAGACCTCCAACCCCTGGGAAATGTGAAAGAATAAATGTGTGTTGTTTTCAGTTGTTCAGTCTGTGGTCATTTGTTACACAGCATAGAAAATGTGTACCCTCCTAAGTCCTCCCACAGCTGCTCACCATCAACTTCCCTGTTTCCACCCACCCCACCCTGCCCCCCTGCAGAAGACAAGATGTATCATCTCTGGATAGAGGTTCCAAAATCGGGGCATCAGGCATGGCAGAGGCAGGAATGAGTGTGGAGGTGAAAAAGATGCTTGAGTGACCACAGCTTCCCAATCCTTCCCTGCCCTGCTTCTGGAATGCCAGGAACCAAGCATGTGTCCCCAGGTGGGAGATTAGAGGGGTCTTCTGTGGAGACCCAAAAGCACCATCACGGGAAGATTCCTGATCACTCACTGCCCCTTGCTGTAGAGGCCATGTGACCTGCTTTGGTGAATGAAGAGAGAGTGGAAGTGCCACGTTGCATTTGCTGAAAACTGGAAGAGTCATCCTGTGGTCCTGCCATTGCTCTTTTCCCTCTGCCATAGAAAAGCATGTCCTAGGAGGGGGCAGCTCCTTCAGCCCAGGTCTCAGGATGAAAAGGACACATGGAGCAGAGCTGCAGCAACCTGCAGACACCACATAACATGAAGGAGAAGGAAACCTTTGCTGTTGTGTGTCCCTGAGATTTGGGGGGTTGTTTGTTACTGTAGCATAACTTAGCAAAGCTGACTGATGCACCCAAGAAAGCTGTCTGGATGCCTGAAAATCCAACAGGGAGTCCTTTAACACACAGAGATTCCAACTGGCCTGTCCGTGCTTTACGGTAGTGTGAGTGGCAGCCGAGGATCACCAGGCATTAGAGGAAACCCTCCAATGGAAGAACAGAGACCAAAACGAAGAAAGAAAAGGAAGTAGGTTGAAAAGAGGGGATTCAGGGGGCAGAAGAAGATGTCAAAATAAATCCTAATTCCTTAGAGAGGACATTAAACCAGAACGACGTTTTTTGTTTTAATGGAGCAAAGAGCTTGTGGATGTTTGAAAGACAATAGTAAAAATAAAGGGTGGAAGTAAAAGTTAGGGAAATCCGCTAAAGAGTAGACCTAAATGACAAAGAAATAGAAAATAGGAAAAGAGAAAAACAACAAAATTAGAGGATGAACTCAGGAGGGCTAAGTCCAAGTACAGGAGTCCCAGAAGGAGAGGTCTGCAGGGTACGAGTTCCCAGAGCATAGATGCCTGCCCCGCACAATAGTTGCACAAAGACCACCCCACCCTGCCCCCCAGGCAGAGGGGTTCCAGAGCACCAGGGCTAAATCAAAGATCCTAAACAGTTCCAGAGAGGAAAAGCAAGTGTCATAAAAGGGTTGAGGGTCAGAGAGGCTATGGGCTTCTCCACAGCAGCACTGGGAGCTAAGAAGGCAATGGAGAAATGCCTTCAAAATGCTGGTAAAAATGATTTCCAAGTTGAAATTCTATATCTAGCCAAGCTATCACCAAGCATGCTGTTGGATGAAGACCTTTTCAGATGTGCAAGGATTATACTAATCAATCTTCCATGCACCTTTTCTCAGGAAGCTGCTGGAGACAAGGAAACCAAGAACAGGAAAGACGTGGGATCTGGGAAACAGGGATCCAACCCTAGAGAGAGGCAAAGGGGGATCCCAGGTCAACAGTAGCTGTGCTGAAAGCCCAGAGAGCAGCTAGCGTGGATTGTTGCAGGAGGGGGCCGTCTGGGAGGGAAGTTGTGGGGTGGTGAGGAGGACAGATCTTGTGATAGGTAGGAGATAGTATTGAGAGGTTTTTCAAGCATTGGGAAGACTTAGCGATGGATGCAAAGTAAGCTATTAGTAATCTATTGCTGCATAACAAATTGTCACAAATTTATCTCACAGTTTCTGTGGAAGTCTGGGCATAATTTAGCTGGGTCCTCTGCTCAGGGCCTCACAAAGCTACACTCAAGGTGCTTGCTGGGACTGCAGACTCATCAGAGGCTCGACTGGGGAAGGATCCACTTCCAAGCTCACTGAAGTTGTGGCTGGAATTCATATCCTTGCTGCGCAGGACTGAGGGCTTCAGTTTCTTGCTGACAGTTGACCAGCAGCTGCCTTTAGCTCCTAGAGGCCACATATAGTTACCGTGGCCACACAACATGGCAGCTTGCTTCTCTAAGCCAGCGAGGGCGCAAGAGACACCAGCATGATGGGCTCTGCAATCTTATACCGTATCACATAATCATGTATATCCTATCGCCTTTGCCATGTTCCATTGGTTAGAGTGAGTCACCGGTCACGCCTGCACTCAAGGACAGGGGCTACAAAAGGGTGTGAACACCAGGTGGTGGGGATCTTTGGGAGCCACTTTTGAAGCAGCCTAAACAAAGCTAATTATTAACTTCATGAAAAACTAAAAGTTAAACCGGAAAGGAAATTCAACCATAGTGCCTTACTTGACTCAGTAGCAAACAAGGTTTATATAATCATTACGATGAAACAAGTGAATATTGGTTGAACCAAAAATTGTTACATATTGGTAATGAGAAGTGACACAGGGAGAGTGTGTTGTGTGGGTGTGTTGGGGGGGATATGTGAGAAAGCTCAACCCTTGTCTTCTGTAAAAGGAAGTCACTAGATAATGGCTCAAACTGGTAAATCAAGTAACAGCAGCACAAGCATGTTGTTTATAAACATGGAGATAAAATCCAGAAGAAGCCAAAAGCTTTGACTGGGGTTGTTTCCGGGGAGGGATGAGGGTGGGGCAGTTGGGGAGGGGTTGCTGCTTTACATTATAGGCCTATTTATCTTTTAAAATTCTTTGCACGTCATGTGCATATACTTTAAACTATTGCATTACTTCGATAAAAATACACATTAATTAATAGAGAAAGAGATAAGGAGGAGGCAGAACATTCCCTGGTGTGAACAGTGAAGTCCCCAGGGGTCCTGAACAATCGAGCTTCTCCTTATCCTGGGGGAAGGGGCTCCACGGATCTAGGGGAGCACCCAATTGGCACATACACGAGGGAATATGGTAACCGGAGCTTCCACAGGGAGAATACGGTAACAGCCTGGGGACGGGGAAGTTGTGGTGCTTGGAGGGTTTGGGAAGGCAGCGGGGAGGGGGGAATGGGGATCCCTCCCCTAGGGTGGGGGGAACCTCAGGCCCAGGGTGATATGCCCCTACCCTGGTAGTCCCCCTCTCCGTAGACATTTCTTGGGAAAACTCTGAAGGCGCCAATGAGGTTTCGCTTTATTTTTCGTTCAGTAGATTTTGTATAATTTGTTTTTATCTAAGTAATAAATGTTTCTGGTAAAAACCCTGGGAAGCACAGGATGGCTTGGAAAAGCACAGCCCAGCTCTGGTGCCCAGCAGGGTGACCGCTGTCAGGCTGTCTGGGTTTCCAGGTGTCTTCCGGTTCCTGTCGATGTCAGTCTCTCTCTTCCAGGCACACAGTGGTCTCTCTCTCTGCACCCATGGCCTGCGCCCGCTTTATTCACTTAGCCACCTGTCCAGGTGCTCTTTCCACGACAAGACCTCCAAAGAGGGCCATCTTACTCCTTTTCCAGGCCCCTGTGCCAGGAGCGCCCATTTGTGCGCCCAGTCGCCAGTGAGGGGGTGTTCAGGTTGAGCGTAGGATTTTGCTCTTAGTAACCCCGCTGTAGCTGGGACACCTCCACGCGGCCTGCCAGGCTTTCTTGCCCCCAAGGCCCTGGGAGTCTGGCTGGGAACACCTGTCACAGGCTGGAGTCCCAGGCCCTCACAACAGTGTGGCCTGAACATCTGAGGAGGGTCTGGTGCAAAGGAGCTGGGAAGAGAGGAACAGTGTGAAGGGTGGGAGGAGAAAGGGATTTCTGGGGGTGTCTGGCAACCACTCAGGGCACAGGGCCATGCTGGGCTGCCCACCTGCCGGGTGGGGCTGGGACTAGCGGAGACACCCCCTACCTGGAGCATAGTGGTTGGAGGGCAACTCTGGCTTTGCCACTCTCTCCCTGCACATACTTTATTTTTTTTAATTAATTAATTAAGTTTTGGCTGCCTTGGGTCTTTGTTGCTGCGTGCAGGCTTTCTCTAGCTGCGGTGAGTGGGGGCTACTCCTCGTTGCGGTGCGCGGGCTTCTCATTGCGGTGGCTTCTCTTGTTGCAGAGCACGGGCTCTAGGCACGTGGGCTTCAGTAGTTGTGGCGCGCAGACTCAGTAGTTGTGGCTCACAGGCTCTAGAGCGCAGGCTCAATAGTTGTGGCACACGGGCTTAGTTGCTCCGCGGCATGTGGGATCTTCCTGGACCAGGGCTCGAACCTGTGTCCCCTGCGCTGGCAGGTGGATTCTTAACCACTGCGCCACCAGGGAAGGGAAGTCCCCCTGCACATACTTTAAAGTGGCCTCGGTTTCCTCATCTGCAAAATTCGGGTGACACCAGCGCAGCTGTCGTGGGAGGCGAGGCAGGAGACAGCGGGGAGGGCAGAGAGAGGAGTCAGGGGACCCTCCCCGATGGGACTGGGCTGTGAAGGCAAGAAAGTCCTCCTGAGTTGCATCGGAAGTGGGTGTGTGTCAGAATTTTGGTCTTAACGGCCTGCCCCTGTGGCTCCAGCCCCTCTGGTGGCAGGGCCGGCACCCCGGCCCTCCTAGCCTCAGCTTCCTCAACGAATAACCCTATTTCATTTGCAGCCCACGTGCCCAGGGGCCCCTGCAGCCCTGGGATTCGCCAAGCCCAGCCTCCCCTTTGCTCTTCCTGGGGACAGTTTGGCCAAGTCCCATTTGCTGTTCTGCTGGGGAGCCCGAGTTTGGAACAGGCACATTTCCAGAGACAAGGAGTGTCACCGAGTCTGAGGCCCTGGGGGTGACTGGGCTCCTTCCCTGAGCTCCCTGGCCTCCCACAATCATGGCTTGGGACCTAGCAGTGGAGGAAGTCCTGACCATGGGGATGGGGTCCCAGAGGAAGGGCTGCTGAGCAGCAGAAGTGAGGCTGACCACCAGGCTTTCCCTCTCTAGAAGCACAGTAGGGACCAGCTCAAGTGCAGGGGCCTGAGAGCGGTAATGGCCCAAACACTCTCCCAGGGACTGCTGGGGGTCCCAGTGCCTGGTCCCAGATCTCCAGGTCAGGTGGAGGTCTCTTTCTGGGCATGGACCATCCTCCCCACTCCCACCCTGGCTCAGAGCAAGGCCTGCGGAGTTCTGACGCAGACCCCCACTTGCCCCTGACCAGGGACACGTGGAAACCAGAGCTGGGTGCTCCACCATGGCTGTGGGAAGGATTACATTCTATCCCATGCCCTGTGCACTCATATTCAATTACAGAAAGGAAAGAAAAGCTTATGGAACAGAGCTTACCCTTACAAAGTACCATGTCTAGCCTATCTTATTTAATTTTTTTTAACACTTTATTCATAGTTGTCCTAAACTGGAAACAACCCAATTTCCCATCACCCATGAATGGATAAGCAAATGTGGTATATCTGTAAAAAGGAATGCTGCTTTGCAGTGAAAGTAAACAAACTACTAATACACACAACACCATGCGTGAATTTCACAGACATTACAGTGAGTGAAAAAAATCCTTGTACAATGGCTATGTACTGTATGATTCCATTTATGTGAAATTCTAAAACAGGCCAAGTTAATCTGTGGTGACAAAAAGTGGATCTGGGGTTGCTGGGGCCCTGAGGATTGATGGGGAAGGGGCACTGAGGGACATCTTGGGGTGATGGAAATGCTCTATATCATAATTGATGCATACATTGGCTAAAACGTAAAGAACTTGATACTTAAAATGGGTGCATTGCACTGTGTGACAATTTTGCATAAAAGAAAGAAAATGCTAGTTGTTCCATAAATTGATTTCATGACCCACTAATAAATCAGTGGTCCGCCACTGGGCTGTGCTAACATCTGTGGAAAAGAGGGACAGGGAAGTATAAATGTGTACAAGGGAAACCCGACATGGTGGCGAGGTGGGGAGATTGTTTTGGGAAAGGAAATTTGAGGGGGGAGCATGAGAGCAGCTAAGCGGGAGGGATCAGTACATGCAGGGGACTTGGAGGACTGAAGACCCTGAGGTGGCAGGGTCACAAAGCACTGGGGAGAACTGGTGGCCCTTGTGGCCTGAGTGCCTCTGGAGGCCGGATCTCTGTCCACTTTGTTCTGTGATGTAGCCCCAGTGCCTGATATGTAGTAGATTTTCATTAAATGATGAACGATAGAAGAAAGAGTGCTGGGAGCAAGGGAGGGTAGTGTCAGGTGAGGCTGGGGCTCAGCTGGCGAGACCGTGAGGGACCCGAGGCCATGGGGAGCCCACCGGCTTTATCCCCATGGAAGGATGAATGGATAAATAACGGGGTTTATCCATCCAGTGGAGTGTATTCAGGCCTTAAAAAGGAAGGAAATTCTGACAGATGCTACAACATGGATGAACCTTGAGAATGTTATGCTGAGTGAAATAAGCCAGTCACGAAAGGGCAAATCCGCATGACCCCTCTTATGGGAGGGTACCTAGAGTAGCCAAAATCTTAGAGACAGAAAATAGAATGGTGGTTGCCAGGGGCTGGGAGAGGGGGAAATGGGGAGTTGTTTATGAGTATAGAGTTTTAGTTTTGCAAGATGAAAACAGTTCTGTGGATGGACAGTGGTGATGGTTACACAACGATGTGTATTACTTAATGCCACTGAACTGCACACTTTATTATTATTATTATTTGAGTTGACGTATTGTTGATTTACAAGGTTGTGTTTAGTTTCTGGTGTACAGCAAAATGATTCAGTTACACATGTGTATAAATATATATATATACATTCTTTTTCATATCCCTCCATTATGGTTTATTACAGGATATTGAATAAAGTTCCCTGTGAACTGCACACTTTAAAATGGTAAATTTGGGGCTTCCCTGGTGGCTCAATGGTTGGGAGTCTGCCTGCTAATGCAGGGGACACGGGTTCGAGCCCTGGTCTGGGAGGATCCCACATGCCACGGAGCGGCTGGGCCCGTGAGCCACAACTACTGAGCCTGCACGTCTGGAGCCTGTGCTCCGCAACGAGAGAGGCCGCGATAGTGAGAGGACCGCGCACCGCGATGAAGAGTGGTCCCCGCTCGCCGCAACTAGAGAAAGCCCTCGTGCAGAAACGAAGACCCAACACAGCAAAAATAAATAAATAAATAAACTTAAAATGGTAAATTTTATGTATATTTTTACGGCAATTAAAAAATAATAATTAAACAAGAAATCCTCCTTTGGCTCTGCATTGCCTTATGGCAGACCAGCTACATAATTTGCAGGGCCCAGTGTAAAATGAAACTGCAGGGACCCTGCTCAAAAATTAAGAATTTCACATTGGCAACAGCAGAGCATTAAACCAAACATGGGCTCTTCTGGGCAGGGGACCCCCATGGGATTGCACATGTCAGCGCCCAAGGGGCTGGCCTCCCCCGACGCCACCCCCTGTGACCGGACTTTCTTTCAGCTTGGGGAAGGGCCCCAGACTTCTAGCCTCTGGGACTTTGTCTATGCTGTTCCCTCAGCGTTAAATGCCCTTCCCCGGCAGTTTCCTGCGTCTTCAGATCCAGGCTCAGCTCTTCTTAATAGCAAATGGGGTAGACTGTGTTGTCTGCTCAGTGAGGGTGGGGACACCTGGGTCTCGTCCTGCCGCAGCCCAGCACCAATCCCGGGCCTGTCCAGACCCCAGCTCGCCGGCCATTTGATGATTGAAGCAACTCAACCCAAGTCATCATGTTTTATTCAGAATAATGACAGTGGCTCTCAAGTAGTGGGTAACTGCCGTGTCCCAAGGCTCCTGTGGCCTTCCCGCCACATGAGTCTCACCCATGTGACAAGGGCGGGAAGGGGCGCAGAAAGGGGAGGGGCCCGCCCCAGGACACTCAGCCCCCGTCCCAAGGGGAAAAGTCAGGGTCTCCGCCTTTCCGGCAGGTTTCCAGGCTTCTCCCTGGCGGCGTGCCCGCCCATTTGCCGGGTCAGGAGACCGAGGCCCGGCCTGGAAGTGACGGCGGGGCCGCCGAGGCCACCGCCTGCCGCTTCCCCCCCACCCCCGCCGGGCCCTCGCAGGCAGCGGGTGGAGGAGGCGCGGCCGAGAGCTGCCGGGAACCGTAGTCATGGTGACCGCGGGAGACAAAGAACCCGCGGCGCAGGCGATGCGGGCTGCGGGGGTGGCGCCGGCCTCGCGGAGACCCCCACGGAGGCCCCGCGGCCTAGGCGCCGCCAAGCCCTGGCCTCCGGGTGGCTTTGGGCCAGTCTCGCGCCCTCTGGGCCTCAGTTTCCTTATCTGGACAACGGGGTCGGGACCCAGTTGCTCCTCCAAACTCTTGCTGGGTTTGGCGGTTCTTTTCTTTCCTTTCGCCTCCTCCTCCCTCGGAAGAATAAATCAACCTGGAAGGTCCTCGCAAGGGGGACCTGGGGAGGGAGTGCTGAGTTCCGCGGGGGCGAGCGTGGGGGCGGACTCCTCTCTCCATCATAAGAGGAGACAGGCCTGGCAGGGGGGAGGGGAGGGTCACCTGGCACCTGTTGAGGCCCAGGGCAGCCCCTCCCAGCGTGGGGTCAGGCTGTGGGGAGCCATGGGGTGACCCGCGTGATCCCCTCTCTTCGCCTGGCCCTGCCTCAGCATCTGCCACAAGCCAAGGGTCCCACAGGACCAGGCCCTATTCCCCTGGTGGCAGAGGCCCACGTCACTCCACTTCCAGGACACTTGTGCCCTCCTGGTGGGTAGGCCAGGCCCTGCCTGGCTCCCCAGCTCCTTACTGAGAGCACCATTAGTCTACAGGCTGGGGGACCCTGGTCCTCCCCTTTACCCCAAGCTGGGCCTCAGTTTCCCCATCTGTAAAAGGGGATGAGCAGAGGTTTAGACTCTAGCATCTTGCAGCCCTAGGCTCCCCAAGGCCTGTTGCAGTCACCATGGGCTGGTCTGAGGTGTGGTAGGGCCCGGGGCCCCTCTGGGCTGTGTGTGCCACCCCAGGTGAGGAGTGTCTGCAGGTAGCAGGTGGTCTCCTTCTATGCCCAGCCCCCTTGGGCTACACTCCAAGCCAGGGGCCCAGCCACAGTGAGGGTTGGGTCTGGTCCCTGCCTTCCAGAGCCCACAGACCCAGGACCCAGCAGAGGAGGCCAGGTGGGGCCCTGAGCTTGATTCCTCACCTGACACTTGGGGGTCATCCCAGTTCCTCTCAGTTTGTGGTGATTCTGACCCGTGGGGATGGGGATGGAGTGGAGAGGCCATTCCTAATGGGCAGAGAAAAGTGATAGGTCACGCTGGGGGGGTCATCAGAGAGGCTCAGCCACTCTTGCTGCTCTAGCCCACCCTCAGGGGGCTCGGTGAGGACACCAGGACCCCCTGCAGGTGTGACATCCTCCCTGCAGGTGACCTAAGGCAAGCCCCACCCGTGTTATCCCACTAGGAAGCAGGACCTGGCTAAGTGCGGCAGTGCTTGCAGCAGCATGAGATGTAGATAAACTGTGTCATGCTGCGAATGTCCCCCTGTCCTGCAAATCCCACCCCCTGCAGCCCTCAGGTCCCCCGGATCCTGAGCCCCGGGGCTGCTGTCCTCTTTGTCCTTCCCACCCTGGCCCTTTGAACCCTGCTCGTGTGTCTGAGGAGCTGCCTGTGATACCGTGGGGGCACCCCATGGAGCCCAGCACTCCTGCCCAACTGGGAGCAGGAGACTTGGCGGGGTGAGGGGGGGCACTTTGGTGGCAGCCCTGCCAGGAATCACTCAGCCAATCAACAAACTGCAGCATCACCCAGCCCGTGGGGTGGGCGTGGGGAGGCAGGGGGGGCCCTGCCGTGTCCTCCAGCCGAGTACTTCCCGAAGTTCAGAGATTCTCAGCCCAACCTCCCTGGGGTGGGGAGCTCCCTTCCGCATCAGGGCAGCCATGGGCCCCCAAACCCTGCCCCATGACAAAGGCCAGCCTTCCTGCACACACCTGGGCTAACACCCCTATGTGCTCAGGTCCCATCGGCAAAGATGAAGATCTTGTCTTGGCCTCACTTCTGTGGAGACTCAGGAAATGTCCATGATGTGGCCCTGCCCACCCCCCTCACCCTGTAATGCAGGGGCCAGCCTGGGTTACCTGGGCTGTGGTCGGGGTGGGCTGTGCGGTGGAGAGTGCCCTCCAGCTGAGCCTGAAGCCTAGACCAAGACAGATTAGGAAGAGCAGGAAGGGCATTCACGCAGGGGGCACAGCCTGGGCAAGGGTGCCTCGACCTGTTGGCAGCAGCAGGAAGACAGGCCTGCCTGAAACTGAGGCTTTTCAGTGGGTGTGGTGCAGGACGAGGGCAGGTTCTGCAGGGTCTCCAGCAGCCCCTCCTCCCTGCTCAGCCACGTGGTCCCAGAATTTGTGCATGGGGTCAAATATGCTGGGTTTTCCTTATGTATAATCTGCGATTCATACCACTCTGTCTTCCAGAAAGAATTAGCAACAGCCTACAGAAAGTCAGGAACAATGAACTCGTAACAATAGGAACAGATAATATTGAACAATGAGGAATGTGGAGAGACATGCATTTTCCAATACCAGGGCATTAATGATCAGTAATTGGGCATCAAATGTAGCTATGAGTTTCCTGGCAGGCAAAGCATAAAGGGAATGAGAATGGGAGTAGGAGCTTCATTATTTGATCAAGGGAATTGCGCCAGGAATTAGGAGACCCACACTTATTCCCAGAAAGAAGCTCTCCAATGAACATATACCCCAAACCTCAGGCAGCAGATGTTTTCTTCTGGGTGGACCTGTGGGAACAGACCAGAAATAGCTGTGAGCTGGGTAGGCGCCCTTAGAGCCCTGCCTGCTCTGTGATACCAGGGTGTCCTGTCTTCTCTGGGCCTCTGGGCCAAGGCTAACACAACCCTGCTGCTCTGGGTCTCAGGACCTCAGGGGCCCGGGGGGCACGTCATCAGGAATGCTGCCCTGGAGCCTCACCCAGGCTCCCACCCGTGGCACCACCCTGCCCTCCCTCTCTACGCTGCAGGGCGCCTGAGGGCGGAGGCTCTGCTCACACTGGTTCCTCCCCTGCCTTTGCACGTGTTCTTCCCAGTGCCAGGAACGCCGCGCCCACCCTTGTCTGCCTGGCAAACCTCTAATTGTTGTTAACCCTTCACTCAGTTCGCATGTCCCCTCCTCCAGCCCCTGCACTGACCCAGACAGCATTCTTCCCCAACCCCATCACACAGCCCCTTTACTGGTCTGTCTCCCCCGACAGCCAGGGAAAGGACACCCGCTGCTCTGTGTGGGCATGACGTCTCTGCCCCGCCAGGTCCCAGTGCTCATGCCGGGCTGGCATCGGGAGAGCCAGGCCTGCTGTGTTTGTGGAGCCATCTGATAGAGAGTGTCCTCTGGGTAGGAAAAGACAGGATCAGCCTCCCCTCGATGCAGATGGGGAAACTGAGGCCCTGTGATAGTAAGTGATGGGGCTCCAGGCTGCCCATGGTGCCAGAGCTGGGGCCACAGCCAGGGTGGCTCCCTTAGGTGGGGGAGAGTGGCACTGAGATTCAGAGGGTCTAGCTCCTTGGCTTCAAGTCCCTTCTCTGCCACTTTCTCACCCACGTGACAAGGAGCAGGTCACTTCTCCCTCTGGGCTTCAGACTACTCCTGTGCACAAAGAGGACAATGACAGATGATAGCTTCACGGGAGCCAGTGGGCTAATCCATGGAGGCAAGAGCTCAGCTGGGCTGACTCCGATGAGGGGAGCCTTGGCTACCACCTCCTTGACCTCCATACACCCTCCCCCAGCCAGAGGCAAAGCCAGGGGCTGCTCTGCTGCCCTTTCCCCTCCTACCCATCGTCCAGCAGCAGAGACTTGGACCAACCGGACAGGCTAGGGAAGGGCATTCCAGGCGAGGGAATGCAATGGACCAGAAGGAGGGATGGGATCAGGCAGGGGCCATTCTGGGAACAATTTGGGATCAGGTTCCCTTTTCAGGAGCCCTGGGCACTCAGGTGATGGGAGAGGCTGGAAGGGACCAGACCACGAAGGGCCTCAAATACCAGGCTGAGGAGCTTGCCTTTTGCTTGGAAGTGGCTGGGAGTCATCACACGTTTGGAGCTGGGGTGGGCTGTGGTCGTGTAACTGGGGGCTGGACTGGAGGGTCTGGTGGGGGCCAAGTGAGTGGTGTAATGGCCTCCAGGACAAGGGGGCTGTTGGGTTGATGCAGTGCTGGCCCCAGTACCCAGCTCGGGACGGCACAGATCAGACCCTCCATGAATGAATGAACGAATGAGGCGTGTACTCGGGATTGGAGCCACCTTAGAGGTGGGCCCACCTGTCCCGTGAGTACTGCAGCCCTAGGGAAACTGCCTGCGAAGGGGCTCTGCACGTGGCTGTGATTCCCTCAGGCCCACGCTGGGCCCGAGAGAAGAGTGCCTCTGTGTCCAGAAATGGGAAATCACCGGGTTCCGTCTTGCCTGCAATTATATTTGGGGATCCAGCCGCCCCCTGCATAGCACCTGCCAGGCAGTCTCTCTAGGAAGCCACAGCTGTCCTCCAGGGTGGGACAGGTGGAATAGAGGGGGGCTGCCCCTGTAGTCACCCTAGAGCTCTCTCAGACCACTAGGGGATCCAGGACCTGGGACCCACCAAGACCACAGTTCCCATTCCATAGCCAGGGGACCAAGGCAGGTGGTGAGCGGCCAGACCTGCTGCCCACTAGCCATGAGGTCTGGGCAAATCACTTCCTCTTTCTGAGTTATATCATAAGGGAAGGGCTAGAGTATGTGATAGTAACAAACGACCCCAGAATCTTTTGTTTTTTTTTAATTGCCTACAGATTTTTTAAAAATAAAAGGTTTATTGAGATGCCATAAAATTCCCTATCTGAAATGTACAATTCAGTTAGTGTATTCACAGAGTTGTGTAACCATCACCACAAACAATTTTAGAACATTTTCATCTCCCCCAAAAGAAACCTTGCACTCATTAGAAATCCATCTCCATTAACCCACTTCCCCCCAGTTCCTGGCAACCACTAATCCTTCTGCCTCTATAGCATTAACTATTCTGGATGTTTCATATAAGTGGAATCTTATATGTGGCATTTTGTGACTAATTTACTTACCATAATGTTTTCAAGGTTAATCCATGCTGTACTTAATTTCTTTTAATGGTTGAATACTATTCCAGCATATGGATAGACCACATTTTTAAAAATATTTATTTATTTATTTATTTGGCTGCGTCAGGTCTTAGTTGCGGCACACGGGATCTTTCATTGCGGCGTGCAGGCTTCTCTCTAGTTGTGGCGCACGGACTCAGTAGTTGTGGTGCACGGGCTTAGTTGCCCCGTGGGATCTTAGTTCCCCCACCACGGATCGAACCCACGTCTCCTGCCTTGGAGGATGGATTCTTTCTTTAAAAAAATAAATTTATGTATTTATTTTTGGCTGCGTTGGGTCTTCGTTGCTGCACGCGGGCTTTCTCTAGTTGCAGCGAGTGGGGGCTACTCTTCACTGCGGTGCGTGGGCTTCTCATTGCGGTGGCTTCTCTTGTTGCGGAGCAGGGGCTCCAGACACACAGGCTCAGTAGTTGTGGCTCGTGGGCTTAGTAGTTGTGGCTCATGGGCTTAGTTGCTCCACAGCCTGTGGGATCCTCCCAGACCAGGGCTCGAACCCGTGTCCCCTGCATTGGCAGGCGGATTCTTAACCACTGAGCAACCAGGGAAGTCCCTGGATAGACCACATTTTGTTCATCCATTCATCAGTTGATGGACATTAAGTTGATTCTACTTTTTAGCTATGATGAATACAGTAATGCTGCTATGAGCATTTGTGTACAAGTTTTTGTGTGGACGTAAGTTTTCATTTCTTTGGGGCATAGACCTAGAAATGGGATTTCTGGGTCTTATGGTAACTCTATGTTTAACATTTTGAGGAACTGCCAGAATGCTTTTCACAGTGACTGCACAATTTCACATTCCCACCAGAAGGGCATGAGGGTTCCAGTTTCCACACATGCTCCCCAACACTTGTAACTGTCTACCTTCTGGGTGTGGGATCTCACTGTGGTTTTGATTTGCATTCCTCTCATGACTAATGGTGGTGAGCATTTTTTGATGTGTTTATTGGCCATTTACGTATCTTCTTTGGAGAAATGACTGTTCAGGTCCTCTGCCCCATTTTGAATTTTTAAAAATTTTTATTGAAATATAGTTGATTTACAATGTTGTGTTAGTTTGTGGTGTACAGCAAAGCGATTCAGATATATATGTATATATACTATTTTCGTATTCTTTTCCATTATGGTTTATTACAGGGTATTAAATATAGCTCCCTGTGCTGTACAGAAGGACCTTGTTGTTTATCTTTTTCTTGTTGTTGTTGTTGTCTGAGGTTTATTGAAGATATTACAGCACAGCAGGAAGATTCAAATGGCTCCACACAGTGCTTTGAAATTCACCCCAGCTGGAGGCTGAGTGACCTGCAGGTTGGACAGATTGCCAAAGTCTAACAGCTTCAGCATTTCCTTAGTGTCAGGATCTACTTCAATGATCTCCTGATCCAGGGCTGAGACCTCAGGCACGTAATTATCTCTTCTCTCTCTCTCCTCCTGCAGCTTGATGGAGATACCTCTCACCGGGCCCCTCTGAATCTATTTCATCAGACATAGTCTGCTATCTTGTTGCGGAGCGTCTTGCTGGGAATAAAGATGATATCCTCGGGCTTCCCTCATGGCACAGTGGTTGAGAGTCCGCCTGCCGATGCGGGGGACGCGGGTTCGTGCCCCGGTCCGGGAAGATCCCACGTGCCGCAGAGCGGCTGGGCCCCGTGAGCCATGGCCACTGAGCCTGCGCATCTGGAGCCTGTGCTCCGCAACGGGAGAGGCCACAACAGTGAGAGGCCCGCGTAACACACACACACACAAAGATGACATCCTCGCACACGTGCTTGTTGGTATGGAAGTCGTTGCCCAGATGAGTGTAACACTCCTCAATGATGACCTGGACCGCCTTCTTTGCGGTTTTGGTGCAAACGTGGCTCATGTTGGCAGGTCCTTGGTAAAAGAGTGTTTATTTTATATACAGTAGTTTGTATCTGCTAATCCCAAACTCCTAATTTATCCCTTCCCCCACTTTCCCCTTTGGTAACCAAACGTTTGTTTTCTATGTCTGTGAGTCTGTTTCTGTTTTGTGAATAAGTTCATTTGTATCATATTTTAGATTCCACATATGATAGCATAGGATATTGGTCTTTCTCTGTCTGGCTTACTTCACTTAGTAGGATAATCTCTAGGTCCATCCATGTTGCTGCAAGTGGCATTATTTCATTCTGTTTTATGGCTGAGTAATATTCCATTGTATATATGTGCCACATCTTCTTTACCCATTCATCTGTTGATGAACATTTAGGTTGCTTCCATGTCCTGGCTACTGTGAATAGTGCTGCTGTGAGTATTGGGGTGCATGTATCTTTTCGACTTAGAGTTTTCTCCAGATATATGCCCAGGAATGGGATTGCTGGATCACATGCTCTGCCCATTTGTTTTAAATTAGACTTCATTGTTTAGGTTCACAAACCAGCTGAGTGGAAGGTAGAGCTTTCCCATATGCCCCTCCACCCCTGTCCATTTGTTAGTGGCACAACACAGCAAGGGACATTTTCTTCCTCTTGTTTCATGTCCATCATGGGCTGGCAGGGTCTCTGTTCCAAGTCTTCTCACTCCAGGGCCCAGGCTGATGGAACTATACTGATCGCCAGGGGGAAGAGGAGGAGGAAGTGTTAAGTCACCCACGGACTCATACAGCCTCCACTCAGAGAGGATGCATGTCACTTCCACTTGCATCTCAGTGGCAAAGTGAGCCACCCAGCCATCCCTATCTCCAAGGAGATATGCAGTCTTCCCATGGGCGTGGAAGGAGAGGATTCAAATCTCTGTGAACAGCTCTAATGACTCATCGCAGTTAAATAAGGTTCTTTCCTGCAGGACTTCTCAGTGCCTTTACTGTACTATTGCTCACTGTCCCTCTCTGGAGGGAGTGGGATGCAGCAGGCAGAGTAGGCCAGATTTACTCACCTGGGGAACCCTATTCTCCCAGAGCATCTCATGGGATGAGCGCTCCCTGGAATCCCCTTTGGGAACCACTGCCACTTCCTAGAGCAGAGGTGGGCAGACTTTTTGGAAAGCATCAGATAGAAAATAGTTCAGGCTTGGCAGGCCCTGTGAACAAACTACTCAACGCCACTGTTGAAGTGAAAAGCAGCCACAGGTATTATGTAAACAAGTGGGTGTGGCTGTGTTCCAATAAAATGTTATTTATAGACACTGAAGCTTGAATTTCGTATAACTTTCTGTGTCACACACAGTATAGTCTTTTACTTTTTTTTTTTTTTTTTTACTTGGGTATGTCAATCAGAGTGAGTTCACCAAGCAGAGTAAGATATATAGTTCTATCTTATAGATAATGTTAATAAGAAAAACAGGCACGTTGGTTTCCCATTATTATAAAATTAAAGAACTAACATAACAAGGATAAAGAACATCCCGTGTCCCCTGCATCGGCAGGCGGACTCCCAACCACTGTGCCACCAGGGACGCCCTAGTCTTTTTCTTTGGATTTTTTTCAACCATTTAAAAAAATAAAAGCATTCTCAGCTCACAGGCTGTACAAAAACCAGTGGTGGGGCTTCCCTGGTGGCGCAGTGGTTGAGAGTCCGCCTGCCGATGCAGGGGACACAGGTTCGTGCCCCTGCCTGGGAAGATCCCACATGTCACGGAGCAGGTGGGGCCGTGAGCCATGGCTGCTGAGCCTGTGCGTCCGGAGCCTGTGCTCCGCGACGGGAGAGGCCACAGCAGTGAGAGGCCTGCATACCGCAAAAAAACAAAACAAAAACAAAAACAAAAACAAAAACCAGTGGTGGGCTAGATGTGGCCCTTAGGTGGTAGTTTGCTCACTCCTATCCTAGAGGATAAAGCCCGACACCTTCACCTGGCATTCAAGCTCCCTCACGTTCCCAGGCCTCGTCTGCCATCACATCTCCATGCAGAACCTGGGCTTGGGAAATGGTGGGTTGTTTTCCAGGAAAAAATCATATTCTTTCACTCCAGGGGGCCTTTGCACAGGTTGTTCCTCCTGCTGGGAGTGTCCTTCCAGCTATTCTCGGTTTGGGAACCCTGCGGCCTCTCTTGGCCCCTGGTAGAATCAAGAGCTGCCATCCCTGTTGGCTCCTTCACTCCCAAGATGCCGTCGCCTCGTTGTATTCTGATTTTTCACAGACATATTTGCTTCCCCAACTAGGCCCTGAGCTTCTGGAGGGTGGGGACCTTGTCCTCCTGAATTCTGATCTCCAGGACCACGGGAGGGAGGGCTGGCATGCAGTAAGGGCTGCTGAGGAGGGAAGGAAATGGGACCAGGTTGGTGGGGGGAGCTCCACATGGGGACCCCCGCCCCAGCAAAGGTGCCGAGGTGGGGGTGAGTTTGGGACCTGGAGGAACCGGAAGACCAGTCTGCTGCAGCTGGGTGGGGGGCGACAAGGGACCCATGTGGGGCTTTAAGGTGATGCTAGGGAGGTAGGCTTGGTGCAGCTCAGCAGTGGGAGCCATGGAAGGTTCTTTAGCAGAGGAGTGGCTTCATGAAATTGATGTTTGGGGTGACCCAGCTCCCACCTCGGTCCTGGCCATTTCCAGCCCCTCTGGCCATTCTCCGCGGCCCCGGATCCTGGTGGAGTCTGTGAGCTGAGCTTGGGTCCATCTGTCTGTGATTGAGAATAGGGGGCCCTTCCCAGCTTTTGAGGCTCCCTCTTGACACTTCTCAGAGGTGTCCAGATGAGAGTCCTGAACCAGCAGTCAGAAGGCCCATGTTCCAGTTGTCATTCTACCCACCCAGCTTCCTGTGGGGTCTGGAACAAGTCACTTGCTCTCTCAGGAACTCATTTTACACATCTGTCAAATGGGAGCAATAAGCCCTGTGCTGGAGGCCTCCTGGGGTTGCTGCAAGGGTCAAATAAAGCCTGGTCTCAAGGGGACTGGGACCGGGATAGAGCTGACCTTGATGTGGGAACCTGTTGCTGTGTCCCTAGCAGCCAGTATGGCGGAACACTCAAGATGTGTGGAGCTAACCTGCAGAGGGAAGGAGGCTGATGGGAATTCCCTGGCGGTCCAGTGGTTAGGACTCAGCACTTTCACTGCTGGGGCCCGGGTTCAATCCCTGGTCGAGGAACTAAGATCCTGCAAGCCGTGTGGCATGGCCAAAGAGTGAAACAGGCTGAGAGTGGGCTTGAGTGAGGGGGGCTCAGGTCTCTGAGGTTGTTCAGAAAGAACCGCTCAGACCTCACTGGCACTGGCATGTGGCACGTGGGCCCTGCGCTCTAGGATGGGGGCAGTGCAGCTTCCTGCAGCAGGTAGCATCTGGACCTGAACCTGAGGCAAAAGCCCTCTCGTTTTGCAGATGGGGAAACTGAGGCCAGAGAGGCCCAGGATGGGCTCAGGGGCCCTCGGTCTGCCAGAGGTGGAGCCAGTCCTAGCCCAGGTTCAAGACCTCACTGCCCTCTGCCCTGGTCCATGTGCAGTGTCAAGAGAGTCTTGGCTACCGTGCCCTCTCCCCGGGAGACACAGATGCCAGGATGTGTGGGGAGTCAGTGCCGCTAATTAGTCCCATCATTTCTGGCATCTCACACAGCCTTGGGGAAGTGGAGAATGTCATTGTCAAAGTATTTTTGAATATTTGCCTTCTCAGCAAGAAGATGCTGTGAGAACACTGCGTCTTGAATACGAGTGGATACTAACAAAAATAACAAGCACAGAGAGCTGGAAGGATCGGGGAGCTCCAGAGAGAGGCCTGGAGGAAACCCTGGAGCTGCCGGTCACAGCTGCATCACTCTGCTCCTCTGGGCCCTGTGTCCTCACCCTAAAACAGTTCATTCATTTATCAGATATTTATAGAAGCCCACCGTGTGCCATGCACTGCTCTAGGTTCTGGAGAAACAAGAGTGAACAAAGCACACAGAAATCCTTGTCCTCAAGAGGTTGCCATCCTAAGGGGGAGATAGACAGTACAAATCCGTAAAACATGCGAGCTGGTGACATGTGCAAACGAAAAAGTGTGTTGGGTGGAGGGTGGCCTGTTTCAAAAGAGTGGTCAGATCTGAAGGAGGTGAGGAGTGAGCCGAGGGGGTCTTTAGGTGAAGAGCATTCCTGGCACAGAGAACAGCAGGTGCAAAGGGCCTGAGGTCTGGGTGTGCTTGGTTTGTTCGAGGAGCAACAGGAAGGGTAGTGGGGCTAGGGCCAGCTGGTGACACAGAGGAGGCCAGATGACAAGACAGGGTCCAAGAGGTCACTGGGGGCCTGCTTGGGTAGGGCCTTAGGGACCACCGGAAAGCCTTTGTTTCCTTTCCGAGTAAGATGGGAGCCAATGGAGGGTTTAAAGCAGGGGAATGACGTGATCTGGTTTCTGTTTTTAAAAATTTTTTTTTAAGTATTTTTTTAAAATTTATTTTATTTATTTAATTTTGGCTGTATTGGGTCTTCGTTGCTGTGTGCGGGCTTTCTCTAGTTGCGGCGAGCGGGAGCTACTCTTCGTTGTGGTGCATGGGCTTCTTATTGCAGTGGTTTCTCTTGTTGCAGAGCATGGGCTCTAGGTGCGTGGCTTAGTAGTTGTGGTGCATGGGCTCAGTAGCTGTGGCTCACGGGCTCTGAAGCGCAGGCTCAGTAGTTGTGGCACACGGGCTTAGTTGCTCCACGGCATGTGGGTTCTTAGTTCCCTGACCAGGGATCAAACCCGTGCCTCCTGCCTTGGGAGTGCGGAGTCTTAACCACTGGACTGCCAGGGAAGTCCTGGGCTCCAACTTTGGTCCCTCAGTTCTCCTGTGTGTGTGTGAAAATACACATAACATAAAATGTATCACTTTTGCCATTTTGGCTCGTATAGCTGAGTGGTTGTTAAGTACATTCACCAGTGTTGTGCAACCATCTCTAGTATCTGTTGCAGAACCGACAGGAAACCCCATCGCCATAAACAGCCACTCCTGTTCCCTCCTCCCCCAGCACCTGACAACCCAAATCTGCTGTCTCTATGGACTATTCTGTATTTCATAGAAATGGAATCAGACACCGTGTGACCTTTGGGGGCCGGTTTCTTTCACTTAGCATGTTGTTTTCAGGCTCATCCACTTTGTGGCTGGGTCCATACACAGTTCCTCCCTTTCTTTGGCTGGGTCCCTCCATCCTTGGCCAGCTCTGCGAACTTGAGTTGCACAGTCTCCCACCCTACATCATCGGGTTGCCAGGAGGACCCTTAAACACCCCAGGAAGTAGTGAGCCCACTTCCCACTGGGCAGAGGGGGCGGGCCTGGTGCCCACAGTGTGGACGGGAAGGCTTTGGGGGTTTGCATAGTCCGGGGTGACTCCTCGGATTTCCCCACAGCTGGATCTGGTACCGGCTCTATCTGGTGGGTGAAGTTGGTGACCACTCTCCCATCTGATTTTCAGCTTCCAAGATTTTGCTGTTGTTTTTGTCCCTTCGTTTTCATTTTGGTGGGGTTTGGGGCAGGACCGAAGGTGAAAAAATGGGCTTCACCAACCATCTTTCCATTCCTTCTAAGGATTTCTGAGATTTTTGAAGCAGCCCTTGGGGACAGACTTCAGCGCTCCTCAGAGCAGAAGCAGGGGCACGGAGGCTGAATGTGCGGAGACCACGCCCGGGAGACAGAGCAGGGCTGGCCCAGGTCTGCCTGATTCCTCCACTGGCTCTGCAAATGTCAGGCATTTGCTAAAAGGGCCCTGATGTTATTCGTGTTGTGCCCCCACCTAAAAGGATGCCATCCTCTTGGGCCACTTATCAGAACCCCTCACCTCTACCGAGGCCCACGTGTTCTAGGCCAGTGAGGGGACAGACGCTGGCAAGACAGATGTTTGGGGGAATTCCCTGGCGGTCAGGTGGTTGGGACTCTGCGCTCTCATTGCTGAGGGCCCGGGTTCCATCCCTGGTTGGAGAACTAAGATTCCACAAGCCACGTGGCATGGCTGGAAAAAAATAATTAAAAAAAAAAAAAAAGAAAAAGACATGCTCAGGCGGTAGCGAGGAAGGCTGGTGAGACGGTGGGAGGACCGAGGAGGGGCTTTGGCTGAGCCCTGCCCTTGGGCCACCGAAGTCCTTCTCGCAAGCGGCCAGGTGGCCTTCACCGGCCCCCGCTTCGTCTCCATCACCCCCGGCACCCCCTGACCCCACGTGCGCACCACGAGGGGGACCCTGAGGTGTATTGTCCTCTAGGCCAGGCACCAGCCAGGGCTGGAGTGCGCTGTGAGCAGGACAGACAGACATGTCCCAGTGCCAAGGTGGAGTCTATTGAGTGAGCAACAGCCAACAAGAACAAAGAGCCACAACTGTCATTGAGAGAAGGCGGAGAGGGCGCTGCAGGGGGAGGCGGGGGG